>NC_135824.1:16834958-16972012 GCF_964213995.1 Mustelus asterias | reverse complement strand
GTTTATTACAGGGCTACATAATCAGAGTTGTTCCCACTTAATCTAGGCTATGAATACATAACGGTATATTTGGCAGAATAGTTTACTGTGAAATTGCCATTGTTTAGAATATTATTGGTGAATTCCTAGTACAATATTGGTGTCCAAATAAGACCTATTTGTGAAGACTGTGATATGGGCAGTAATGTTAGCATTTTATAACCATCTTGTTATTCCACTGTGACCTTTGTTTGCTGCATCCCTTTAAGGCTCCAGGCAGGTATGTAGGAGGTGGAAACCCACATTCAGGATGTATTTCAGAAGGCAGTGCCTTGAATCACAGCTTAGCCAGAGTTAGGCTTTGCTGATAGACTAACCCCTCCTCAGTCTATCTCTTTAAGGAGCTGCCTCTGCAATTCCATCTACCTGAAATTTCATTCGTCCTACTCCCCGCTCCGACATCCCCATCGAGGGGGAAAAAAAAGCTAGTTGATAGTTTCAGCCAAAGATCGTCAAGTGTTTGGTTCCCCTCTCCCATTTGAACATCATAACAACATGCAGGACTTCAGTCAGGGATCTGACTGTCTAATCATGTGATTTCTTAATGCCCAAGGTAATGAGAATAAATGTTGGAGGGGGGAAAAAAAATGTCTTTCCATGGTCCAAAATCAGACCTTCAATTTAAAATGTGAACTCCAGAAGTCTGGACAGGGCTATGGAACAAGAAAGCTGATAAACCAGAAATGAGCCCACTTTCTACTGCACACCCATAACAGGTCGCACCTTATTTCTTTTAAGTTTGTTTATTAGTCACGAGTAGGCTTACATTAACACTGCAATGAAGTTACTGTGAAAATTCCCTAGTCACCACTCTCTGGCGCCTGTTCGGGAGGGAGAGTTTAGCATGGCCAATGCACCTAACCAGCACATCTTTCAGACTGTAGGAGGAAAAAGGAGCACCTGGAGGAAATCCGTGCAGATTCCACACAGACAGTGACTCAAGCCAGGAATTGAACCCGGGTTCCTGGCACTGTGAGGCAACAGTGCTAACCACTTTGCCACCATGCTGCCCAGTAAGGCTCACCCAGATCAACATGAAACCCCAGAGTAGAAACGGTAGGTAAGACCATAAAATAAACGAGCAGAATTAGGCCATTCGGCCCATCGAGTCTGCTCCGCCATTCAATCATGGCTGATAAGTTTCTCAAACCCATTCTCCCACCTTTTCCCCTTAACCTTTGATCCCCTTACCAATCAAGAACTTATCTATCACTGTCTTAAATACACTCACTGACTTGGCCTCCACAGCCTTCTGTGGCAATGAATTCCACAGATTCACCACTCTCTGGCTGAAGAAATTCCTCCTCATCTTGGTTCTAAAGGGTCATTCCTTTATTCGGATGCTGTGCCCTCAGATCCCAGTGTCTCCTACTAATGGAAACATCTTCCCCACACCCACTCTTCAGTCTTCTAGAAGACATGTGCATTTAAAGTGATACAATTGGGCAGAACTTCAGATTAATCCCAATCAGCTCATGATAGAACACCTGATTGACTGCATATTACCATCACCAATATTGCTGTGAATGTGCAAATGCGATTTACTGTTGGAGGTTAGAGCTGATGAGTGGACGAAATGAATTGGAAGTGGGGCTGGATTACATATAACTCTAGATTGGGAGAAATGTGAAGAATAACTTGTATTTTTGCAGGCTGTATTTTTTTTTAACTTCCAATTGCAAAATTCGCTAGTGTTTGGCTTCATTAACACTTCAGAATGTTTAGAGGTGTTTAAAGGAGAAGTGTGACTTTAGGTGTAACTACCTTCAGGATAACTAGAAGTATTTATGTTGGCCGTTGCTTTTTTGTTCCTGTAAGTCCCACTTTTTAATGGTTTGACTCTCGGGGCCCCAAACTTTCCTTGGAGTTGCCCTCACTACACAAGTGGGGTTTCTGTTGCACTTCAGGCAAAGTTGCAGGAGCAGATCCAAATAAATTCTGGCCCTCATCTTTCTTCATCTTCTGATGTTATTGGCCACAGTAGCTCTTCCAACCTCAAATGAAGCTCCCAGATCTCTTGCATTACTTACTTTTGCTCCCCGAAGTCTTGTTTTTATTCCCTTTTGTTTCATTAGCAGGAACTGTTAGGTAAACCTGGGCTTTATAGATAACGCTAAGACTTTGACCCATATCTGGAAGACTCTTCAAGCATCTTGTGCACTCCTGCGGTGCTGAAAAGAAATGTTTTCTGATAGTTGATCTGTGTCTCATGTCAGTTCTCCAACATTTCTCCACATCTGTGCATCAAAGCCTTTCCCGTCTTTATTTTATCAATATTGCTGTGGTCACTGCTGCTCGAAAGATCCCTGCCAAGCTCCAAGTAAGCCATTATAGATGAAAGAAGAATACATTAATGTTACTTGCCTATCCCCCGCAGTCCAAGTGAGAGATACATCCTGTGGTTATTAGCCATGTTTATAGTACAAACAGACACCTGTAGTTAATGGATTATGATTGAAAATCTTGCTTCTAGGATTTGTTTAGTTCTGATGCTTTTTGAGTAAGTTACAATTCCCAAACAAATAGTGTGTGTGCGCGTGGGCAGTCATTTGCTCAGAATGGAACTCTAACAACAGTGGATACTGTGTGTGATAAGATGTAAAGGCTATGTATGGAAACAAGGTGATGTCAAAAGGGCATAGAATTGCTGGAGTAAAATGATCATCAGTCAATAGCCTGAGACTCAAATAGGATAGAATTGTACTAAAAAAAATGGAAGAGTGGTTGTGAAATATATTTTAAAAGATGCAGAAAGTCATGTGTCCCCACTGTAGCTCAGTCGGCAGTATAAGAACATAAGAAATAGGAGCAGGAGTAGGCCGTCTAGCCCCTCGGGCCTACCCCGCCACTGGTCACCAACTGCCAACCAGAAAAGCACCCATTTATTCCAACTCTCTGCTTCCTGTTAGATAGCCAATCCCCAATCCACGCCAACACCTTATCCCCAACTCCGTGTACCCCAATCTTCTGTAGCAACCTTTTGTGTTGTGCTCGCAGGGGGTTCAATGTTCCACTTCAGGACTTGAGTACAACAATCAGTGCTGACACTCCAGTGCAGTACTGAGGGAGTGCCCTCTTTCAGATGAGAGGTGAAACTGAGCCTCTGTCTGCCCACTCCCATGGATGTTAAATATTCCATGGTCCTATTGTGAGCATCCCTGGTGCCTTGGCCAATATTTATTTGTCAATCCGCACCCCCCAAAACAGCTTAACTGGCCAGTATCACCAAGCTGTTTGTAGGAGCTTGTTGCAGACAAACTGGCTGCTGTGTTTCCTACATTCCAGCAGTCACTGCCATTCAACAAGTACTTCACTGGCTGTAATGGTGGCACAGTGGTTAGCACTGCTGCCTCACAGCTCCAGGGACCCGGGTTTGATTCCCGGCATGGGTCACTGTCTGTGTGGAGTTTGTACATTCTCCCCGTGTCTGCGTGGGTTTCCTCCGGGTGCTTCGGTTTCCCCTCTGTCCAAAAATGTGCGGGTTAGGCGCATTGACCGTGCTAAATTGACCCTTAGTGTCCCAGGATGTGTAGGTTAGAGCGATTAGCGGGGTAAATATGTGGGGTTACGGGGGATAGGGCCTGGGTGGGATTGTTGTTGGTGCAGATTCGATGGGCCGAGTGGCCTCCTTTTGCACTGTAGGGATTCTGTGAATGCATTTTGGGATGCTCCAAAATTGTAAAAGTTGCTTTACGAAAGCAAGCCTTTTTGTTTTCAAACAATAAATGAAAACGACAAACGGGAAATTTAAAAAAAACTTGTGTGGAAAATAAAGAGCGTCTTCCTGGAACAAGTAACAGAGAGAAGTGAATTGGAAGGAAATAAGTTAATAATAAAGACCGAGAAATAAACAATTGTGAAGAGAGCACAAGCAGAAGGAATAACATTAATTGGAAAATCAAGAACAGTTAGAAAACAATGTGTGCATTAAATGAAGCTCCAGAAACCAGGCAGAAGAGAACAAAAGCAGAAGATGTGCCTGAGAGTTTAGAGAGAAGACTGAGTTTATGGAGACTGATGTCTTCTATCCATTTTATGATTTTTTAAAAATGCTTGGCTAAAATGTGTATTTTTTTTTGAACACTAAAAGGGAGATGTTATACTTTGTTTCCCCAGTACATGCCAGGATTGTACGCTGGTAAAAGAGCAAATTATTGCAGATGCTGGAATCTGAAACAAAGACAGAAATTGCTGGAAGACCTCAGCAGGTCTGACAGCATCTGTGGAGAGGGAACAGAGTTAATGTTTTGAGTCTGCTGGCTTTCTAGACTCAAAGCGCTGGCTCTGTTTTCTCTCCACAGATGCTGTCAGACCTGCTGAGATTTTCCAGCGTATTCTGTTTTTGTATGCTAGGAAATTGTTTATCCCAACTGTCCCAACAGGAAGCTGGAGTGGAAAGTCTTCTCTTGACTCACTTTAAATTGCAGCGAGGCAGGTTCGAGGCTCCGAGGCTGCGTCCCTGATAAGCTGTTATGTGACGTAAATAATGTTTTTTTTGATTTGATTTATTGTCACATGTATTAGTATACAGTGAAAAGTATTGTTTCTTGAGTGTTATACAGACAAGGCATACTGTACATAGAAACTGAAAGGACAGGGTGCAGAATGTAGTGTTACAATCACAGCTAGGGTGTAGAGAAAGATCAGCATAATATAAGATCCATTCAAAAGTCTGATGGCAGCAGGGAAGGAGCTGTTCTTGAGTCGATTGGTACCTGACCTCCGACTTTTGTATCTTTTCCCCGACGGAAGAAGGTGGAAGAGAGAATGTCCGGGGTGCGTGGGGTTCTTGATTATGTTGGCTGCTTTTCCGAGGCAGCAGCAAATGTGGACAGAGGGTAAAATGTATTCATCAACATCCACAAGGATGCTACTTCAAAGTAGCCGGGAAGCTAATTCCAAGCTGCCCAACCTGGAAAAGCATTGGTGAAGATCCTACATGCCCAGTTAGGATCTCCTGGTCTACCTGAGGAAGCAGCTAGCTTCCATTATTTTCAATCAAACTGCTTCAGAGCATATTAGGTGTTCCCAATTTGGCAGAGGATATCCTAGCTGGGAGAAAAGTTTGACCTGTAACTTAAACAAAATCTTTCATGGAATGTGGGAGTCATGTTGCTGACAAGGCCAGCATTTGTTGCCCATCCCTAATTGCCCTTGAACAGAGTGGCTTGCTAGACCATTTCAGAGGGCAGTTAAGAGTCAACCACATGTGGGTCTGGAGTCACGTGTAGGCCAGACCGGGTCGGAATGGCAGATTTCCTTCTATAAAGGGAATTATAACAACCAATGATAGTTTCATGGCCAGCATTACTGAGCAATCCAGATGTTTTTTATGATTAATTGAATTTAAATTCCACCAGCTGGCGTGGTGGGATTTCAGAACCATGAGAACTCGGAGTAGGCAATTTAGCCCCTAAAATCTGCTCAGCAATTTAATACAATCATGGCTGATCTCATCTTAGTTTCAACTGCACTTTCCTGCTTGTTGACTATAGCCTTTCAAACCTATTACTAATTAAAAATCTGTCCACCTCTTCCTTAGATTTACTCAATGTTCCAGCATCCACCACCCTCTGGGCTAGTGAATTCCACAGATTCACGACCCTTTGAGAGAAGTAATTTCTCTTCATCTCTGTTTTAAATCTGCCACCCATTATCCCAAAACTATAACCTCTTCTTCTAGATTGCTGTAAAGGGAAAGCATCCTCTCCACCTCAATCCCCCTTCTCATCTTGTACACCTCAATTAGATCTCCTCCCTTTCTTCTTAACTCCAGGCCTTATAGGCCTAAACTGCCCGATCTCTCTTCATAAGTCAGACCTCTCATCTTTGGAACCAATCTAGTGAACCTCCTCTGAACTGCCTCCAATGTAACAACATCCCTCCTCAAGTAAAAGGACCAAGACTGTACACAGTATCCTAACTGCGGTCTCACTAATGCTTCGTACAGTAGCAGCAACACTTCACCACTTTTATATTCTATTTCTTTAGCAATAAATGCCATGATTCCATCTGCTTTCCTTATTACCTGCTGCACCTGCATACTCATTTTCTGTGATTCATGCACGAGGACACTCCGATCCCTCTGCACCGAAGCACTCCAAAGTTTCTCTCCGTTAGATAATTTGCTGTTGTATTTTTCCTACCACAATTGATGACCACATACTTATCCATCTGCCAGATGTTGACCCATTCACTTAACCTGTCCATATCCATTTGTAACTTTCTTCTTTCATTATTGCATTACTAACCCACCTACTTTAGTGTCATCTGCAAGTTTGCCTATGGCACCTTGCTATCCCTGCATCCAAGACGATATAGATTGTAAGTAGTTGGGGCCCGAGGACTGAACCCTTGATCTCCAGAGCCTTAACGTGGGCCTATGGATCAATAGTCCAGTGATATTACCACACCCCCCCCAACCTCTGCTTATTTCTCTTGGTAGCCACTCCAAGTGACATGATTTGCTTTTTAAATCTGTGACTTTATTTCCTGTAAATGCAGAAGACCACTTTAATCAAAAATAACTGCCCTGAACTTACTTTCATCTTTAAATTCATCCCTAACTGATGGGATGAAAGTTCCTTTCTGCTGCTGAAGGAATCCTGTGTGAAATGATTTTGGTGGACCCTCAAATTAAATCGAATGCCTGTGGGTGGGTCTGTAGCCTACAACACAAAATCTATAGTCAGTACAGTGCAAAACCATTCCTAGTTGGCATTCTCATTCAGAGAAGCCTTGAGGAGACATGTGCCAGAATTTTACCGCCTCACCCGCCCGAGGCTCGTAAGATCCCGCCCAAGGCCAACGGAGAATGCCGTTCTGCGAGCCTCGCCCGCCCCGATTCTGGGTCAGGTGAGGTGGTAAAATTTCAGCCATGGTGTACAAAATAGTAAATGTTCACTCGGGTTCAATAAGGTCTTCCTTTCTGAGATTAGGATTAAGGCACGTCGTTGGAGTGTGTGTTACCTTGGGAGTTGGCAGATGCCAGTGCAAGTGCCTGTTGTTGGCAAAGGGAGTTAAAACTGGGTAAGCGCGTCATTGCCTTGAACTGATCCCTTGTCTTGAATAGCGCAGGAAGGAGCTCCGGATCCCCACGGCACTCTGAGGATTGCCATGTCATGGAAGTCAGCCTGGGGGAGTGACAGCCTTGCCTGGGTTTTCAAGACCTGCAGCCATTGATGTGTGAGGCTGCTGCCACATCACTGGAGCAGTCTGATCTTGTGCTACTTTGTAGTGGCCTCCAGTAAAGCAACTTGTTGTTGCAACTAAAAAGGAAATGTTTGAAGGAAAGTAGATGAAGCAAGGTCAGGAGCTACCAAATGAGGGCACCAGATACTGGTATACATCCTTTGAAGCTACATTTATACTGAGCTGGAACTCTGCTGTATTTTATATTTCAGTAAATGTATCTTTGCTTTTCCAATATCTGGTGGAGAAAATTTTTTTGGGTTAGATCAAAGCAGTTCAATTGTGAAATGATTGACGACATTTCTCCCATCAGTCTGTACTCGCTTCCCAATTTCGATTCTAGTTGGTGCCCTACTTGCAGCTCCTTTACCTTATCCTTTGTGCACATTTGCAGAGTTTTTTTTTGTCCCCTCTCTCTCTTCAGAACAGTTTTTTATAATTTTTGATTTACAGCTGAGACCGAATGGTAGCATGTTAATGCAAAACATTGTTTTCCACCTGCACATTTCAAGGCTTATTTTCTTTGCTAATTTACGAATCATATGCAAGCCAGCAGCCACTCAACTGGCTTCACTCACTTTCTGTGCCAGAGGAATTCATCTCATTGCCTAGCAGCACTTCTGGAGACACAAAAAATGTTAATGTGAAAACTGAGCCGAACTAAAGAGGTATATATTGAATCTGCTTATCCTCTGAGATCTTGGATATTTATAATTGTCTCTTTTCATGATTTGCTCATGTTCTGGTACAAGTTTTGGTTATTTGATTTCTGCAAGGCTTCTTTAACCTGAGACTGTTAAATTGCCGAGGGTTGAATATTAAGAGGAACGTGTGAGAGATGCATACTGATTTGTCTCCTGCAGCATATTTAGATGCACGTACCCAGAAACGGTATGATCCATGTGCTGCTGTAGACACAGCAACTGTATCATTTTGACAGATGCAAAAATCCATTTACATGAATAATTTACGCATGAAATTTGAAATCTAAACTCGATCATTTAATGCAAATTATAAAACTTTGTGGAATGGCCTGCTCTCCTTCACTGGAGCAGTCGGTCACAACGTGAAGTTCCAAAAGATTCGGAAGGGCAAAAAGTAAGTGAGAACGAGTTGTAACACGCTAAAGCCACAGTGTGTATTTGAATGCAGAAAATAGGTCAAAATCCTGAAGTCTTAACTTATGGTTTCATGTTTTCGATATTTTTTCTGGACTTCTCATTAAAATAGAAGGCTTCTGAAAGTATTGTTTTTTTTTAAAAAAAACAGAGTTGAAGATTTTAATCAGTCGGTTTTCTTTTGATCAATTGAATGCTTTAAAAGCTTTGGGTGGTAGCAACAAGTTCGGACCATTTAGTCTGTTCTGTCATTCAATGATTCAGCCATTCAGTGGGAGATCCTAGCTGGTGTGTGACCTGATTCATCTTTTGTGGGTTCCCAAGTCCTCTGCTAGTGTCTTGGATCAAGATAGCTCCCGCAGCAAAGTGAGACGATTGGTAGTTCCAAAACCCTTTATAAAACAGTGACTGTCAGGAATTGGAGGAAAATATGTTGCGAGTTGGAAAGTACATGATCACCATCATCGCTGAGCACCCTGCAGAAACATGATTATAGGTAGGGGCATTTCAGTGGGGGAAAAAAAGAAAAGAAAGACATTTTTTATATAATGCCTTTCATAAGCTCACGATCTCCCAAAGCCCATAACACCGAGTAAATGACCTTTTTGAAGTGTGTACGAAATCTAGAGCTGGGCGAGTTGTATCAGTGGGAGTGTCCCTGTTGGAAATTAAAACTAATGAGGGTTTTTAGTCGGTTGTTCCCTGGTCCGTGGCTCCATAAAGCTTGTGGATAAACTTTAAGCTGATGGCTCAGATTTTGCAGTTATAATCACCATCATTAATCTCTGAGACCGACAGCAATTTCTGGTGTCACGTGCAGAGTCAATAGAATCATAGAGGTTTACAGCATGGAAACAGGCCCTTCAGCCCAACTTGCCCATGCCGCCCTTTTTTTTTTACAACCCCTAAGCTCGTCCCAATTGCCCGCATTTGACCCATATCTCTCTATACCCATCTTACCCATGTAACTATCTAAATGCTTTTTAAAAGATAGAATTGTACCCGCCTCTACTACTATCTCTGGCAGCTTGTTCCAGACACTCACCACCCTCTGTGTGAAAAAATTGCCCCTCTGGACACTTTTGTATCTCTCCCCTCTCACCTTAAACCTATGCCCTCTAGTTTTAGACTCCCCTACCTTTGGGAAAAGATATCGACTATCTACCTTGTCTCTGCCCCATATTATTTAATAGACCTCTATAAGGTCACCCCTCAGCCTTCTGCACTCCAGAGAAAAAAGTCCCAGTCTATCCAGCCTCTCCTTATAACTCAAACCATCAAGTCCCGGTAGCATCCTAGTAAATCTTTTCTGAACTCTTTCTAGTTTAATAATATCCTTTCTATAATAGGGTGACCAGAACTGTACACAGTATTCCAAGTGTGGCCTTACCAATGTCCTGTACAACTTCAATAAGATGTCCCAACTCCTGTATTCAATGTTCTGACCAATGATTGACGAGGGTAGGGCAGTGGATGTTGTCTACATGGACTTCAGTAAGGCCTTTGACAAGGTCCCTCATGGCAGATTGGTGCAGAAGGTGAAGTCGCATGGGATCAGAGGTGAGCTGGCAAGGTGGATACAAAACTGGCTCAGTCAAAGAAGACAGAGAGTAGCAGTGGAAGGATGCGTTTCTGAATGGAGAGCTGTGACAAGTGGTGTTCCTCAGGGATCAGTGCTGGGATCTTTGCTGTTTGTAATACATATATAAATGATTTGGAGGAAAATGTAACTGGATTGATTAGTAAGTTTGCGGACGACACAAAGGTTGGTGGATTTGCGGATAGCGATGAGGACCATCAGAAGATACAGCAGGATATAGATCATAGAACACAGAACATTACAGCGCAGTACAGGCCCTTCAGCCCTCGATGTTGCACCAACCTGTGAAACCAATCTAAAGTCCATCTGACCTACACTATTCCAATATCATCCATATGTTTATCCAATGACCATTTAAATGCCCTTAATGTTGGTGAGTCCACTACTGTTGCAGGCAGGGCATTCCATGCCCTTACTACTAAAGATCAGTTGGAGACTTGGGCGGAGAGATGGCAGATGGAGTTTAATCCGGACAAATGTGAGGTAATGCATTTTGGAAGGTCTAATACAGTTAGGAAATATACAGTGAATGGCAGAACCCTTAGTATTGATAGGCAAAGGGATCTGGGTGTACAGGTACACAGGTCACTGAAAGCGGCAATGCAGGTGGAGAAGGTAGTCAAGAAGACATATGGCATGCTTGCCTTCATTGGCCGGGGTATTGAGTTTAAAAATTGGCAAGTCATGTTGCAGCTTTATAGAACCTTAGTTAGGACTCACTTGGAATATAGTGTTCAATTCTGGTTGCCACACTTCCAGAAGGATGTGGAGGCTTTAAGGAGCCTTTAACTAAAAGGAGTTTTAGTTAAGTGGGGCAGCATGGTCGGTGCAGGCTTGGAGGGCCGAAGGGCCTGTTCCTGTGCTGTAATTTTTTTTGTTCTTTGAAACCAAGCATGCTGAATGCCTTCTTCACCACTCTGTCCACCTGTGATTCCACTCTCGAGGAGCTATGAACCTGTACCCCTAGATCTTTGTTCTGTAACTCTCCCCAATGCCCTACCATTAACTGAGTAAGTCCTGCCCTGGTTCAATCTACCAAAATGTATCACATCGCATTTATCTAAATTAAACTCCATCTGCCATTCGTCAGTCCCACTGGCCCAATTGATCAAGATCCCATTGCATTCCGAGATAACCTTCTTCACAATCCATTATGCTATCAACCTTGGACATAGTGGACAGTTAAACAGACAAATCCAAAGATTCCTGTCCCTGATTCCCAGCTCTTCCTCATGGTGCGTTGTTGAAGTCCTCACAGTTGGAAAATAATTTAGAAATCTCAGATTTGACGTGAACTTTTGCTTTTTATTCTATTTACTGCAAAATCCCTTGAAAAAGCTAAGGCTTGTTGACTGGGGTGCAGCTGTATTTTAATGGCTGAACAACCTCTCTGGTCCTGAAACATTCATTTTGTGTTTTTGGAAGGTCAAATTTCTTTTTCCCGTAATAAGAAATCCCATAAATTTTCAAACCTTTTTTTTCCCAAATGAGACGCTTCAACTTTAACCTAATCCCATGTGTATATTTCAAATCTTTATTTCACCTTCTGTTGAGTTACAAGTGAATAATAAAACTGATTACTTCCTGGCTGTGAGAAGTCGTCAGTGTGATTGATTGCTTAGTCTTCTTGATGACCTCATTATTCATGGACACCAGAGATCCCCTGCAGCTGATGCCAGAAGCCCACACGACAAGGACTGCTGGATGCTGGAATACTCCCCACTTGCCTGGATGGGTGCAACTCCAGCAACCCTTGAAGGTGCCAGGACAAAGGCCGCTTGATTGGCACCACATCTACAAACATCCACTCCCTCCACCACTGACGCTCAGTAGCAGCAGTGTGTACTATCTACAAGATGCACTGCAGCAATTCATCAAAGATCCTTAGGCAGCACCTTCCAAACCCATGACCGCTAGCATCTAGAAGGACAAGGGCAGCAGATACATGGGAACACTACCATCTGCAAGTTCCCCTCCAAGCCACTCACCATCCTGACTTGGAAATATATCGCAGTTCCTTCGCAGTCGCTGGGTCAAATTCCTGTAATTCCCTCCCTAACGGTATTGCGGGTCAACTGCAGCATGTGGACTGCAATGTTTCGAGAAGGCATCTCACCACCACCTTCTCAAGGGCAACCAGGGATGGGCAATAAATGCTGGCCAGCCAGCGACACCCATGTCCCATGAATTAATTTTTTTAAAAAACCTTTGCGGGTAGCTCAGCAGTGAGTACCATCATTTTGCTGTTGAATGCAAACTTTGGGCTGTTAACTTCATTAAAGAAGTTTCCTCCATCTGCTTGGGAAACCGAGTTTAGGAGATTTGCATCTTTGAAAGCCCAGTAATGAGTGCCCACACGGCATCTACGTAACTCTATTCAAAAAGAAAAGTGGGAGAAATCAGTGCACGCTTGAATTTGAAAAGAGAAACCATATCCTTTGTGTGAGACGAGAAGCTGGATTGGTTTCACTTTTACTGTCTTTCCATGGAAAATCGTGGTGATTGCTTCAGTATTTAACAAGGCACTCAACACTTGGCAAATTATAGGTTATTACTATAAGTAGTGAATGTTAAATGCAACTAGCAACAAAGAGGTTTGACATCAATAACACAGCAGACATGGGGTAGGATTGTAGACATGAAACTAACCACAGCCATGACAATCGCAGACTACACAATATGTGGCTTTGATTTTAAAAGAAGTGCATGCGGTTGAAAATGATACATTGATTACAGCAAGATTGTGCACAAGTAATATGATGTTCCTCAGGTCTGCACTGTAGCCTTTCGATTATTGTGAGAATCCTGTTGCATTTATTATTGCATGGGCACGATTGGAGTGATACCATACAAAGATGTACCTTTGCTGGGGGAGGGAGAATGGTATCATCCCAAGTCGAAGGTAGTGTGGACCTGGAGTAGTTGTCATGTTCTGGTGATTGCCACGTGATGTTCTGTTTGGGTGTTGTTATTAGTCATGGGTAGATCAATCGTATTTTGAATGAATTATGCAGCCAGTTTACTTAGAAGAGACACTAATAGCTTGTGATGGTTCTCAATAGGCCAAATTATTGTACAGAACCATAGATTAAAGGCTTCTAGTTGGGGTAACTAGAGTCTCCTGAATAGGCTGAACTCTGCCATGGAGTAGTTGGGGTGCTGCAATTTGTCTACAATTGGCTCTGACCATTCTGGTAGCTTGTAAGTACCCTTTCCCAATGGCAGAAGTGTCTAAACCAGAGGGTATAGGTTTAAGGTGACGAGTAAGTGATTTAGAGGGGATCTAAAGAAAAATATTTTCACCCAGAGGGTGGTGGAAATATGGAACGCGCTGCCTGAGAGGGAGGTGGAGGCAGATGCTCTGGCAACATTTAAGAAGCATCTGGACGAGCACTTACGTCGCCAAGGCATGGTAGGCCAAGGACCAAGAGTTGGTAAATGGAATTAGTATAGATTAGTAGTTGATGGTCGGCATAGTGGGCCCAAGGGCCTGTTTCTGTGCTGTATGACTGTCTCTGACACACAAGGCAGATAGAAATAAACTGAACAGATTTCCATCTGGTAACTATTGCGATCCCTGCTGGAGAGTGCATGTATGGGCATTAGTCAAGAACAGAATCGGACTGGGCTGAGAGACCCTCTGCAGTCACGCAAGTTCTGCAGCTCAGGCTCAGGTCTGAGTTATAGGCACTGAGGGGGGTATGGGAGGGTGGCCAAAAACTCCCAAGCAAGTTAACATCTCCAGGAAGAGAAACCACGGCAGAGGAAAACTTTAATGATGTATTTCAGCAGGGAGGTCTCACAACACTCGGATATCAATATTTGCCTTACGTGATGTCAATATTTATCAGCATTTATGCAACGTTTACAACTACCATACACACAGTTGCCAATTACGCATACATCAGATACAGTTGTTTGTGTTTTGTTAATTGACCTCGGTGACGTTGGATAAAGAAAGCTTTCTGTTTTGATGAGATTGGTTGAACAAAATGTTCTAAATCCTATAAACTGCCTGAAGCAGCAGTTCCGTTAAAGTTTTGGGAAACTGTCTTGTTCATTAGTCACAGAAGGGACTGCGTGGGAATGGAGCCCTAGTTGCTTGTTGTGGTAATTTCTGCCGTCTTGCTGGTCAATGTTTAAATAGCATCCAGAGTTTAGTGCAGAACAACCACCAACGTCTGCACGTATGTGGTCTGATGGATGTGTTCTAAGTATTTAGGAAGGGGAACTAGAAACAGCAAGGTAGAGCTGATATGTCCCCAAGTTGTGACATGGAATGAAAATTAAAGGTTTGACGATCGTGATGCAAGTTTCTTCTCTTTCTTGTATTTTTTTGGTTTTATCCGACAGGGTATTACACACATGCCATCAGGCAAAACCATTATCAACGTAACAGTTTGCTTTCAGGCACTGTAAACATGTTTCATTCCACTTAAAAAAAAAATACTTTGGGTAATAACTCCCCGGGACTGAAAAAAGAAACATAGGCACGGTGGCGCAGTGGTTAGCACTGCTGCCTCACAGTGCCAGGGACCTGGGTTCGATTCCCGGCTTGGGTCATTGTCTATGCGGAGTCTGCACGTTCTCCACGTGTCTGCGTGGGTTTCTTTCGGCTGCTCCAGCTTTCTTCCACAGTCCAAAAGGCGCGACGGTTAGGTTCATTGGCCACGCTAAATTCCTCCTCCGTGTACCCAAACAGGTGAGTGTGGCAACTAGGGGATTTTCACTTCTTGAAGTGTTAACGTAAGCCTACTTGTGACACTAATAAATAAACTTCAAACTTAGGCAGCATCTAGAGGCAGGCAAATGAAGTCTGGATCCTTTAGTTTGGACAACCGGGTGTTTCCGCACTAGGTCCCATGAAGTGATTGTGTGCCACAAAATGTAATGTACCTGAAATCTCCCTGAAGAACTAGCTGGGATATGCATTACACATGAACGTTGAGGGTAGATTGTAAGGTATTAGTTCAGTGTGATTGCTTTTCATGCCCCAAAACCACAATTATACAGCTGAACAAACTTAAAAAAGGATAAAAAGGATTATGACAAGAGTACATAAACTGATCGGCTTTTAACATTTCTAAAGGATGCTAAAGAATCATAAGATTCAACAGAATTATTCAAAAAAAAATTAAGTAGCAATAAGGGTGGGATGAATACTGTCCTCTGGTATAATATTCATTCATACTGCACATCTTGGGTTCATTTGTAGATGTTCAAAGGCAAATGGTTGCCGTCGGTCTGGCTTTTAACATGAAACAATCACAAGAGAATTCTGATTCATTCCACATTACTCTCTGACTGTTGACAGCTGACTCCACCCATTTGTTGCACTCCGTGTTGTCGACATTCATTGTACATGTGGTTTTCGAGACCAAAAGCATAGAATTCCTGCAGTGCAGAAGGAGGCCATTCAGCCCATTGAGCCTGCACCGACAGCAATCCCACCCGTGCCCTATCCCCATAACTCCATGTATTTATCCAGCTAATCCCCCGACACTAAAGGGCAATTTAGCATGGCCAATCACCCTAACCCACACATCCTTGGACTGTGGGAGGAAACCGGAGCACCCGGAGGAGAACCACGCAGACACGGGGAGAACGTGCAAACTCCACACCGACGGTGACCCAAGGCCAAAATTGAACCCGGGACCCTGTCGACGTGAGGCAGCAGTGCTAACCACTGTGCTGTCCCTGTGAGAGCTACCTGGCCCGCTTTCAGTTCCTGGACCGAGTACCTTCACCAAACCAGTTCCTCTGTGTTGCCATAGCTGCTGGGGCAAAAAAACGGACTTGGACCTTTACAAAAAACAAAAGAAATATCAAAGCGAATCCGAGTTGTTTTAGCAGATTTTCTTACAGGACAGCAACGGGGAACCAACTGCTGCCAGCTTCTTGCAGTTGGTCATTACCGCACATGTCAGAATGGCTGTGGGATTTTTTGATGCTGTTGAAAAATTGATCTGTGTAATCAGGAGAACCAAGAGAATGAAGATGTTTATTAGAACATCAAAGGCAGTCTGGAAGACACCACCTCCTTGTACAGTTCACCCCTTCAAAGAAATCTTTCCTCATGCTATGTAGAACCTTACAAAGCTGTCATTGTGCATCTGGAGTCCATTTCTATTGGCCGTCACTAGAAAACAAGTTTATAACATTTGCTGGGATTGTATTAAAATTAGATGAAGGAGATTTTAGAAAGCACTTTTGGAACATTTTATCCTCTATTGCAGAAGTGGATAAAAAGTATTAACTTAACCAGCCTGTCAAACCATTATTATCCAATCTTCCATCTACACTCAGCCCCATTAGCCTCTTTTCTCCATATTTATAAATTGTTCTTGCTCTTAGCTTCAGAATATGTGAAAGTGTTTTTACATGCTCCTTTTATACCTCGTTACTTTCTGTGTGTCCCTCTGCTTTTTACATCTCTCCCAGTGTGCTGGATTATCTGCAAAAGCCTTTCCTATCCCTTGCCTCGGTGCTGTCTGTAGCTGCTTACCTGCACAAAAGCTATTACCTTTTTGGGGATATCTGCCTGGCTTTTTATCATATTGCACATCTCCTGCTGTTTGTAGGTTTACCGGCTCAACACTTTGCCAAGTTGACTGAGGTTAATTCAATTCCCATCGCTTCAAAGTTTGCCTTCAGTTTAAAACCTTGGGCTGTGACTCTTCTCACCCCTCCTTAAATCCATTGTAAAGTTGAATTATAACATAATCACCATTTTCACAAAGCTCCCGTGCCATCAGGTTGTTGACTAATTCTGAACGAATTGTCATTACTCAACAACGGGAACTTGTACTTGTGTGGTATCATTAATATAATCCCACAGTGCTTCATGGTGTTAATTCCAATAATTGCATATTGTGGAAGAATTAATCTAAAATTAGTCTTTTGCCTCCAGCAAGGTTATTAGAAACTAGAAGCAGGAGTAGGTCATTCGGCCCTTCGAGTCTGCTCCACCATTCATTTTGATCATGGCTGATCATCGAATTTAATGTCCTGATCTCTCTCTTTCCTCCTTCTCTCTCCCCCCCCCCGATCCCATTTAGCCCCGAGAGCTATATCTAATTTCTTCTTGAAATCAGACAACGCTTGGCCCCAACTAAAGTAAAGTTTATTTATTAGTGTCACAAGTAAGGATTACATTAACACTGCAATGAAGTTACTGTGAAAATCCCCTAGTTGTCACATTTTGATGCCTGTTCAGGTACACCTAAGGGAAAATTTAGCATGGCCAATCCACCAGCACGTTTTTTGGATTGTGGAAGGAAACCGGAGCACCCGGAGGAAACCCATGCAGACACGGGGAGAACGTGCAAACTCCACACAGACAGTGACCCAAACCGGGAATCAAACCCGGGTCCCTGGCGCTGTGAGGCAGTGCTAACTACTGTGCCACCGTGCCGCCCTAACTACTTTCTGTGGTCTCAACTACTTTCTAAAGACAGACCAGCAGAGTAGCCATTCCCACCATACCTGTCACAGCTTTGTCCATTAATACTATTGTAGGTTTAAACCGATTAAATACATTAACCAAACTAAGGGACAAATCAGAAGAGTCCCCTTAAAGGGAGGCTGCATTAAACCAAAACCAAAGGCAAAGGAAACCTAAAACATTCGATTAAAATGAATTAAAGGGGTCAATAAAACACTGCAGTCCCCGTGGTGCCCACTGGGCATGGAAAGCCATGATGGTGCCAGCAGAACCGTGTTCTCACTCGAGGGACACTCGACTGTGAATAAAACCGTGGTTGAGGGGCAAACAGTTGGGCTGGACAACCCTCTGGTTCGGGCTGGACACCCCTCCCCTCCCCTCCCATCCTGTTAATCGGTCAGCTAATGCTCATCACCTGTGTTTAGCACTGCAGTTAGCTTAACAATGAATTGCTGTGCAACGTAATTGCTGACATATTGACACGTGGCAGTGTTAGAAAGCAAAGTTTGACACCGAGCCACTTGAGGAAATATTAGAATCATAGAATGCCTACAGTGCAGAAGGAGGCCATTTGACCCACCAAGTCTGCACCGACTCTTCAACAGAGCATCCTTCCCAGGCCCTATCCCTGTAACCCCACGTATTTACCCCATTAATCCCCCAACCCGCACAGCTTGGGAGCAATTTAACATGGCCAATCCCCCAACACTAAAGGGCAATTTAGCATGGCCAATCACCCTACCCTGCACATCTTTGGAGTGTGGGAGGAAACCCACGCAGACACGGTGAAAACGTGCAAACTTCACACCGACAGTGACCCCCCAAGGCCGGAATTGAAGTGCTGTGAGGCAGCAGTGATTAGGTGACCAAAAGCTCGTCAAAGTGGTAGGTTTTAAGGCATGTTTTAAAAAGTGAAAGAGAAGTGGAGAGATTTAGGAATACAATTTTTGAGTTGAGGGCCTGGGCAACTGAAGACATTGTGTGACAACCCACATGCCTTGGGAAAAGCCTGGATTTTTGCGCGATGTTCCCTTTCATCCAAAATGAGCTGGGGAGTATTCAAAAGATACTTAATTAGTTTCCTGATTATGACATCATTATGTTTCAAGAAATACCCATGTGACCTGAGGTTGCCATGGGGATGAAAAGCTATGAAGTGAAAAGGTAAATAGGAAGCTAATTGCAATAATGAGGTTCCAACCTGTGGTGCCAGGTATTTCAGAACACAATTGGTGTGAGCGAAAACCAGAAAATTCTTTACAAATGGATCAGTTTTCTATTTGGTTATTTAAAACAGATCCTGGTGTTGAAGTAGGGTTCTGAGAAGATGGCAGAGGCTGTGTTACTATGTATGTTATACAGGTTGGAAAGGACAGAACGTGGGATACAGGAAGGGTCTTCTTACTATGGTCTAAGTGTTACCAGTGCCCACCAGGCTGTTAAAAGGGTGGAGAAGGGGATTCTATGTCATCAGGACTATCATGATCCGAATGAGAGAGGGGATTCATAGATGTGCATCTTCTCTGTGTGTTAACCGAGTCCAGGCACCTCTGACGGAATATGACTATTGGTTAATGTGACTCGAGGGCCAAAACAATTGAGTCCCACAAAATGAAGGCCAAGTTGGAAAGACTGTGAGAATGCATGTGCCTCTTTTAGGACAAACCAAATAAACCAACTCCAATTAACTCGGGGACAAGGTAAAAGGGGCAGCTCCCCAAAAGGAGGGAGAACAGCCCGAACAGAAACAAAGTGCAAAGGAAACTTAAAGCACCAAATCAAAATGTGATTATTGGGGTCTATATAATGCACCCCAGCCCCTGCGGTGCCCAACGGGCGCGGAAGGGAGAATGCATGTGGTGCTGCATTTATGTGGGAAGTAATGCAGGGGCTTGTAATTAGTTAAGACGTATCCCAATTATTTGAAGTGAAACATACTTTTGCCTGTTAATGTTTGATTTATGGTGATTTTAGTTTGTTACAGTAAAAGGCTTAAGAAATGAAATCTTATCCATTGGTTTTAAGTCAGATTCATGGGGATTATTTTTCTCTAAAAGTGGTTTGGTCTCTGGGGATGGTAATTGACATCAACATGTAAAAGGGATCAGAATTAGAGGAGTGCAGGTATTTGGGAGGGTTGTGGAGTTGGAAGAGGTCACAGAGT
Organism: Mustelus asterias; assembly: GCF_964213995.1. Lineage (NCBI taxonomy): Eukaryota > Metazoa > Chordata > Chondrichthyes > Carcharhiniformes > Triakidae > Mustelus > Mustelus asterias. Next base: position 16,952,456 of record NC_135824.1, on the reverse strand, counting down.
GGAATGAGGCCGTGGAGAGATTTGAAACCTCCATACAGTCTGACTTGTGCCCTCGTTTGTTCTAAAATATACTGTTCTAGAAAGCTTGCATAGAATTGTAGCATCCCTACAGTGCAGAAGTAGGCCATTCAGCCCATTGAGTCTGCACCGACTCTCCAACAGCGCATCCCACCCAGGCCCCAACCCCCGTAACACCATGTATTTATCCCACCAATCCCCCTAAACTGCACATCTTTGGACACTAAAGGGGCAATTTAGCATGGTCAAACTGCTGAATTAAATTCCAGGTCCATTGCCTTGTGATGCTTAGCCTAGTCAATGTGAAAATTAAAGTATCCAACGTAGTCAGATAAACTTTGCTCTATATTTCCTTGACCTATGCATTTATACATCCCCACCCTCATCCCATCATGGAGGTGTGTAGACCACAAGTTAATTGTTATTAATGAGAAAAGTTGGCAGGGTGGCATGGTGGCATATGGGCAACACGATGGCACAGTGGTTAGTACTGCTGCCTCACCGTGCCAGGGACCCAGGTTCAATTCCGGCCTTGGGTGACAGTTTTGCATGTTCTCCCCGTGTCTGCGAGGGTTTCCTCCGGGTGCTCCGGTTTCCTCCCACAGCCCAAAGGTGTGCGGGTTAGGTGGATTGGCCATGCTAAATTGCCCCTTAGTGTCAGGGGGTAGCAGGGTAAATATGTGGGGTTACGGGGATAGGGCCTGGTTGGGATTGTTGTCAGTGCGGGCTCGATGGGCCGAATGGCGGCCTCCTGTACTGCAGAGATTTTGTGAAAGTTGGCATTTCAGGAGGTGCCTGTAAAGTTTCAGATGCACATTGCAAGGAGCCAGCAGAAAATGATAGCCTTCCTTGAGTTCTGTAGTGATGGTGACAAAACCTAACTAATGCATGCCAAACACAAGACTATCACAGGCAGACAGAGACGTAATACTTTGCTTCTTACTGAGTTCGGAACAGGGTAGCCCAATGGGATAGTCAATTTATCAATGGGTGACTGGCATTGCAAAAATATACTCTGAAATTTTTCGGTAGATTCAGGCTCCTTTTATTTAAGTGCCATTGTTTCATTTACAAAATTACCTTTTTGAGAAGCTCCAGTTGGTGGTGAAAGATGGCAAGAGCACCGTCAGTTAAAGTAATGTATGGCAGCAGACAGATTCTGTACATCTGTTATATTCTCTAGCATAGCCTGAAGTAGCGAGTTTTAGGAGTAATATTAACAATGGATCAAAATCACTGCCACCTGTCATGCCTGGTCTTTCTCCCTTAAGCAACAGCATGTGTGAACAATGTCAGAAAGCAGGCAGAACATCAAGTGCTCGCGTTAAGAGACTGCAACATGCAAAGAGAAGAAAAAACGATTCTTCACAGCAGAAATTGGAGAGGCCTTTGTGAAATGCACTTCTCCATCTCGTGTCTCATGTGCCTCAATGAAATGCTTTCATTCCTGGTTTTGTTCAGAGAAAAAAAAAATACAATTTGATAGATGGCATGATGTTTCTCAGGCCCTGAAGAGCTTTCAATGAAGTGCTGCTGGTCGTGTTGCTGTGAGAAAATACAACGTGTGTCGCACACCCCTAATTCACGGCCCTGAAATATAGCTATAATTTTGGAGTCTCTTATCGGTCCAGCAATAATCTAAAAGTGAGATACAGGAGGGGGAAGAAACTGCAGTTCTCGAGGAGTGTTGCGTGCGCAGAATGTCAATTGCCAATGTTGTTACCAATGCTCCTGCTCCAATGGCACATTGACCGATCCACAGGACAAGGTCTGCACACATGCTGTACCATTTCACTTCAAAGGCAGACAGTTAGTCAGCGGGAGCAGCACTGCTGGGCGATGACTGACTGAGAATTGATTCAGAATTGCCGTGGATGTGCTTTTAGTGGCTGATCCGCATTGTGAAGGATGTGACTGAAGCCCAGGTAGCTGCAAATAGTTCAGTTTTAACATTCTTTCAGAAAGTGTAACCTGACTAGCATCCACAACAACTTCATTGCAGTGTTAATGTAAGCCTACTTGTGACTAATAAACTTTGAAACCACAGCGTTGTGGGATAAAGTTGTCACATGCCAGTGCCCCGCACGAAGCAACAATATCATGATTCAGAAGTGAAAACAGCTGCATTGTTCAACTGCAGTAAGAAGTTTAACAACACCAGGTTAAAGTCCAACAGGTTTATTTGGTAGCAAAAGCCACACCTTCAAAAAAAGTGTGGCTTTTGCTACCAAATAAACCTGTTGGACTTTAACCTGGTGTTGTTAAACTTCTTACTGTGTTTACCCCAGTCCAACGCCGGCATCTCCACATCTTGTTCAACTGCAACAGAGAACTGATGGGAACGAGCATTTCACTAATGCCTCCCCAATTTCTGGTGTGAATGGACTGTTTTCTCTGTACTTTCTTGAACTAGCGTACTGCAGTCTCTGACACTGGCAGTCGATGCTGTGCCTGGTTTCTGGTGACGTTCACATGGACCATTACATAAAGAGTCAGGAGAGGACAAGGCTGGAGGAGTTAAATCGGATGGCAGTGGTTAGCACTGCTGCCTCACAGCGTCAGGGACCCGGGTTCAATTCCAGCCTTGGGCGACTGTCTGTGTGGAGTTTGCACATTCTCACCATGTTTTTGTGAGTTTCCTCCGGGTGCTCCAGTTTCCCCCCCACACACCAAAGATTAGGTTAGGTGGATTGGCCATGCTAATTTGCCCATTAGTGGTCCAAGATAAGCAAGTTGGGTGGATTGGATTTGCTAAATGCACGGGGTCAGGGAGATAGGGCAGGCAGTGTTGGGCCTGGGTGGGATGCTCTTTCAGAGAGTCAGTATAGACTAACTGGGCTGAATGAATTCTATGAAATCAATCCGTTGTTAATATTATTCATAAAATTCTATTTCAGGCAATGACAATGAACAGAACATAGAGATAAATGCTTGAATGGTCACTCCCGGGTCAGGAGGATTCCTGGCCCCTGCGTGAACACGGCTCCTTACAAACAGCCCCAGAAGTCTTGATTTTAATTCTGGGGATGGATGTGGGGGTTGGGGACTGGGATTTGGAGGTGGTACAAGGCCTTCTGGATGTGGAGGCGGGCTTGATGAAAAACCTACCTCAGTAATCCAGCCCTGACCCACCTACAAAAAAAACCCAAAAGTGTAACCCTCGAGCCCTCACTCCTTCACAACCCTTCATCCTCAAACTCATTCCCCATGTCCCATCCATGCCACCTAACCTTCCCATGGCTCTTAATATCTTCCATTCCAACCAATGCCCCTCCACCCATCGAATGGCCCTCTAAGGCCCCTATTCCAACCCATGCCCATCACCCTTTCCCTTACACCCTGCATGCCAACTCACCCAGTATCCATCATGGGCAGACCTCAGTTTCCATGCTAAGAGGCAATAACATAATGTTATAATTGTCTTTTGCTGAATTCACTATTCAAAAAAATTCTCATCGAAGGAGCCCATTCACTACATTTAATTCCTTCAACCACTTAATCCCTTATAACAGCAAATGTTTGCATTCATAGTCCTACTTCAAAGATTTTATAAGCACTTGGAGCTGTACATCAAACTGTGAACTGACAGGCGCTGCACTATAATAGGAGGTTGTAAAATCATTCATCAGCAGAATTAATCCTATAATGATAACCCTCCGGGTTATTTCAACAGACCGGATGTGACCATTCAAGCACTGTTTTTTTTTATCACTGCAGACAGTTTTTTGTCAAATATTTAAAGGGTGGTGATTTAAATGCCTTGATAGCTTCTTGCACAGTTCCCTTGACAGTTCCATTGCATTTACTTACTTTTTACGCACATTCATTTTTACTGTTAATCCAAAAGGCACCTCACATCTTCCAAAAGTATCCCGGGGCTGAAAGGGTACCTTACCCCTCCAAAGAACTCCACTAACATTAGACCATCTCCTAATAGGTCTAAAATGCACAAGTTGTGTTTTTGGAATCTTACGAGCAAAAATTGGACCTGACTGAAGGCAGCAGCACTTTAACATGTACAGCTGCCTCCATGAACCATGGATGTTAAAAAACAAAATGCGACCTACCCCTGCAAAAATGCCGGGGGCTGGAGAGGGACTTCAGGATTTGGCCGTCTGGCACCATTTTTGTTAGGTCAGAGACCCCCTCCATTTGCACAAAACCGAAGGCCAAAGAATCTCTGCTGTTTTGCAGACTCTGTATTTTAACATCGAGTTGTGCTCTTGTAATTTTCTGAAGGCTGTTAGCAATGTTTGGATCTGGGATGTAACTTGCCTCTCCATAGAAGCTGGGGAGTGATTTGTACACTCGCATATTCTGGGGCGTGAGTCGGACGTTTGTGCATTCTGGGGGCGTGAATTGGGCGCCCGTGTATTCTGGGGTTGTGGGTTGGGCACCCGTGTATTTTGGGGGCGCGAGTTAGGCGCCCGTGCATTCTGGGGGTGCGGGTTGGGCGCCCATGTGTTCTGGGGGTGCAGTTTGGGCGCCCGTGTGTTCTGGGGCGCGGGTTGGGCGCCCGTGCGTTCTGCGGGTGCGGGTTGGGCGCCCGTGTGTTCTGGGGCGCGGGTTGGGCGCCCGTGTGTTCTGGGGGCGCAGTTTGGGCACCCGTGTGTTGTGGGGGTGCGGGTTGGGCGCCCGTGTGTTCTGGGGGCGCAGTTTGGGCACCCGTGTGTTGTGGGGGCGCGGGTTGGGCGCCCGTGTGTTGTGGGGGCACGGGTTGGGTGCCCGTGTGTTGTGGGGGCGCGGGTTGGGCACCCGTGTGTTGTGGGGGCGCGGGTTGGGCGCCCGTGTGTTGTGGGGGCACGGGTTGGGCGCCCGTGTGTTGTGGGGGCGCGGGTTGGGCACCCGTGTGTTGTGGGGGCGCGGGTTGGGCACCCGTGTGTTCTGGGGACACGGGTTGAGCGCCCGTGTGTTCTGGGGGCACGGGTTGGGCGCCCGTGTGTTGTGGGGGCGTGGGTTGGGCGCCCGTGTGTTGTGGGGGCGCGGGTTGGGTGCCCGTGTGTTCTGGGGGCGCGGGTTGGGTGCCCGTGTGTTGGGGCGCGGGTTGGGTGCCCGTGTGTTGTGGGAGCGCGGGTTGGGTGCCCGTGTGTTCTGGGGGCGCGGGTTGGGTGCCCGTGTGTTCTGGGGGCGCGGGTTGGGTGCCCGTGTGTTGGAGCGTGGGTTGGGTGCCCATGTGTTGTGGGGGCGCGGGTTGGGTGCCCGTGTGTTGTGGGAGCGCGGGTTGGGTGCCCGTGTGTTGTGGGGGCGCGGGTTGGGTGCCCGTGTGTTGTGGGGGCGCGGGTTGGGTGCCCGTGTGTTGTGGGAGCGCGGGTTGGGTGCCCGTGTGTTCTGGGGGCGCGGGTTGGGTGCCCGTGTGTTCTGGGGGTGCGGGTTGGGTGCCCGTGTGTTGGGGCGCGGGTTGGGTGCCCGTGTGTTCTGGGGGCGCAGGTTGGGTGCCCGTGTGTTGGGGCGTGGGCTGGGTGCCCGTGTGTTCTGGGGGCGCGGGCTGGGTGCCCGTGTGTTGTGGGGGCGCGGGTTGGGTGCCCGTGTGTTGGGGCGCGGGTTGGGTGCCCGTGTGTTGTGGGGGCGCGGGTTGGGTGCCCGTGTGTTGTGGGGGCGCAAGTTGGGCGCCCGTGTGTTCTGGGGCGCAAGTTGGGCGCCCGTGTGTTCTGGGGGCGCGGGTTGGATGCTGCCTGAACCGATTTTCTCTGTATCATCCTAAATTTAAAAATTGCACAAGTGGCCAGTGCAGCCAATATATTTCCGAGGGTATTTTGCCTTTACCCTCAATTGTTGATGGAAGTTATTGAAAACTCTGTGTTGCTGCTTGAAGGTCTAGTTCGGCGCAGTGCATAAATAATGGATCTAATTATTGTTGGCCCTACCTCATTAAGTCACATTTTAGTCATTAAGCCAGTTCCCTGCAAGAACACACAGTGACTGTACCTCTTTGAATCTGATCCCAGATATTTCACTTCAGGATTAACAAAAAAAAATGTAAACCTTTCTGACAGACTTATTGTGAGCATTGCATTTCACAGGGGACACACAATCCTTGCTTCAGTTATATGCCGGTGAGTACCATGAAGTAATCATGTCAGCAACAAATTAATTGTATCATGGGGGTTAGAGTTTCCTGACTGGCGGGCGGGGGGGGGGGGGTTGGGTTGGGGGAGGGGGTTGTTGCTGGGGTGGTGCTTTTGGTGAATTGCTGTGGTTGTCCGCAGTGATGTTTGAGTCCTATTATGCATTTCGGCCACATTTGCACAGTAATTGCTTGAACCAAACAAAGCCGTTTTCCCCTAGTCAAATTCTGCTTTGACTTTAAATATAAATTATTGTTGATGGTCAAAGAGGTAAACTGGGAATTACAATTTCCACCAGCTGGTGAATCAGTTACGAGCGGAACATAAATATCAGCTCATCGAAGGAGGTGACTGAGGAGAATTTTTATTTGACGTGGCAGGTAGCTTGATTCATTCCTCTCCCCAAAAAGTGTTGTGGAAGCAGAATCCAAAATGGAAGTGGAATAAATGTTTGAAATGGCCAAATTTAAGAGATTATTTGGGGGGCGGCGGGGGGTGGGGGGGAGCAGGACTCATAGAATCTACCGTGCAAAAGGAGGCCGTTTGGCCCAATGAGCCTGCACCGACGACAATCCCACCCAGATCCTATCCCCATAACCCCTCACATTTCCCCTCCTAGCCCCCTTGATGGATTAAGGGGCAATTTAGCATGGCCAATCAACCTAACCCACACATCTTTTGGAGTGTGGGAGGAAACCAGAGTACCCGGAGGAAACCCATGCAGACTCCAGACAGGCAGCGACCCGAGGCTGGAATCGAACCCGGGTGGGTCCCTGGCGCAGTGCTAACCACCATGCCACCCAATGTTTAATTAAAGCGAGATGCGGGAAATCTGAAATGAAAACAGGAAATGCTCAGCAGACTTGGCAGCGTCTGTGGAGGGAGAAACGGAGTTAACTTTTCAAGTCCAATTTGACTCTTTGGAACTGAAGGAGGGCGGAAAGTTGATGGGTTTTGTGCTGTGGGAAGGGGAGAGGAACTAAAGGGAAGGTCTGGGTTATGTGTTGGCCGGAGAGCTGCTTCCAGAGTCCCAGTGAGGATTCCACCCACTAAAGGGCACAGCAGGCATGATCATCACATAGCAGCTATAAGAGGAATGCAGGGAACAGCACCAACCCTTGTATATGAGATTCTTTGACCTCACAAAGGCCTTTCACACTGTCAACCATGAGAGATTATGGAGCGTCCGCCTCCAATTCGGCTTCTCCCAAAGGTTTGCCATAATCCTCCCTTCGCCTGCTCCACAATGACAAGCTATCATTCTGACCAACGAATCCACCGTAGACCAAATTCACATTTGGACTAGGCTCAAGCCAGGCTGTGTCATTGTACTGACCTTCTTCTTGATCCTCCTTGCTCCATTGCCCCCTCAGCAAGCTCCCCGCTGGGGTGGAGCTAAACTACAGAATAAATGGGAACCTGTCCAACTTCTGCCATCTGCAGCCAGATCCAAGGTCGTCCCATCCTCTGTCACTGAACTGCAGAGTGCAGACAACACTTGCGTCTGGGCACACTCGGAGGCTGAGCTCCAAGCCGTTCTCGGCACCTTCACTGAGGTGTACTAGAGCATGGGCCTCATGCTAAACATCTGTAAGGCAAGAAGTCCTCCACAAAGTTGCAGCCACCACACAGCACTGCCACCCACTCCCCTGCCACCCACTCCCCTACCTCCCTCCCCTGGTTCCTGGATATCAAAATCCATGACGAGGTCGTGGACGAGGGGGAGCACTTTCCGTACCTTGGGAGCCTAATGCCAACCAGGGCAGACATCAACGATGAGGTTCAACACTGCCCTCAGTGTGCCAGAGCAGCCTTTAGTCGCTCGAGACGGAGAGTGTTTGGAAACCAGATCCTCAGACCCGGCGACAAGCTCACAGTCTACAGAGCAGCATTGATACCCGTCTTCCTATATGGCTTGTAGACGTGGACAATGTATAGTACATACCTCAAAGCCCTGGAGAAGTACCACCAGCAGTGCCTCTCTAAGATCCTGCAAATCTATTGGTAGGATAGGTGTACCAACGTCAGTGTTCTCACTCAAGCCAATATCCTCAGCATTGAAACATTGAGTGTGGTTAATCAGCTCCGCTGAGTGGGTCACTTCATCCACATGCCTGACTCCCAAAGCAAGCGTCTACTTGGAACTTTGACACAGCAGGTGAGCTCCGAGAGGAAACGCTTCAAGGACACCCTGAAAACCTCCTTGGAAAAAGTGCAACAGCTCCACCAACACCTGGGAATCTCTGACCGAAGACTGCCTGCAGTGGAGGCAGAGCATCCAGGAAGGAGCTGAACACCTTTGAGTTTCATCGCTGAGAGAAAGCTGAAGCCAAGTATCGACCGTGAAAGGAGCTCGTGGCAGCTCGGTCACCCCACCCACCCCCTCCCCCAACAGTCTACCCCACCTGTGACGGACACTGTAGGATGTGCCTGGACTCCTCAGTCACCTGAGGACTCATTTTTTAGTGTGGAAGTAGTCATCCTCGACTCCATGCCGAAGAGAGAGTGATTAACTGATAAAGATGTAATGGAAGTAAAGGCAAGGTTGAGTGGTAATGATTGTAGTAAAGGAACAAAGCATTTGTCCAGAGTGACTGTGAATGAAGAGCTCTGTCTGAAAGGAAAAACAAGATTCAGACTGACACATGGGGATAAAAGAAACAGAATCGAGATGAGGGACAGATCAAGTTCATTGTCTGAAATCGTTGAACTCAACGTTGGGCAATCAGAGGATGAGGTGCTGCTCCTCGAGCTTGTATTGAGCTTGGCTGGAACACAGCAGCATCACGAGGAGAACAAACGTGAGAGCTTCTGGAAGGGACTAGGTTTGTTTGCTGTTTGAGAATTCATCCAGAGCCGTGGGCTGAATGGCCTCCCCATACTGTAAAATGTAATGATCTGTAAACAGTATTGTCAGATATTAAACGGTTTCAAATATTTGTTAATGTCTCCCAGTGTCCTATAGACCCGATCCTCTGAGGTGGGATAGTGTACAGGGCTTCTGTGCTTTTGCCAATGTCCTTGAAAGGGAATGCATGTGTGTTGCAAGTGTGCTGGAGGAGAAGAATGGGCTCTGTCTGCATCGCACCTATACACTGTCCAGGGTCACACGTGACTTTCGGATGAGCTATTGGAAGACTGCTGACACCCAACAAACTATGGACCACGATCGCTGTATGTTCATTCTGAATTTCTTGAGCAGGACCTTTTATTCTGCTGGATCCAGCTTTGTCAACCCAACAGCAGGGTTTACAGATCCAGAAAAAAAACCAAGATGAAAATTTAACAGTGAAATGTGATCGCCTGCTTCTCCACATTCTAAACTCAGAAAACCCCAGTGTTAAGTCCTCCTCGTGCAGTGTTCACTTTTAGCAACAACTTGCATTGATATAATGCCTTCACTTTAGTAAAATGTCCCAGAGCATTCCACAGGAGCGTTAAGTTCATAAGATATATAGGAGCAGAACTAGGCCATTCGGCCCTACGCGTCTGCTCTGCCATTCGATCATGGCTGATATGCTCCTCATCCTTATTTTCCTGCCTTTTCTCCATAACCCTTCAACCCGTTACCAATTTAAAAATCTGCCTAACTTCTTCTCAAATTTACGCTCTGTTCAGCATCCACCACACTTTGGGGTAGCGAATTCCATAGATTCACAACCCTTTGGGAGAAGTAGTTTCTCCTCAACTCTGTTTTAAATTTGCTACCCCTTAACAAATGACATTTAACACTCGGGTGACCAAAAACTTGATGATAAGAGGTACATTTTTAAGGACCCATTTTACAGAGAAGAGAGAGATTGCGAAGCTGAGAGATTTGGGGAGGGAATTCCAAAACCTCAGACATAAGCAGCTGAAAGCACAGCAACCAATGGATGGCACAGTGGTTGCACTGCTGCCTCAGCGCCAAGGACCTGGGTTCAATTCCGGCCTCAGGTGACTATCTGTGTGGAGTTTGCACATTCTCCCCGTGTCTGCGTGAGTTTCCTCCAGGTGCTCTGGATTCCTCCCAAACTCCAAAGATGTGCAGGTTGGGCTGATTCGCCATGCTAAATTGACCCTTACTGTCAGGGTAAATAGGGTTACGGGGATAGGGCCTGGGTGGGATTGTTGTTGGTGCAGGCTCAATGGGCCAAATGGCCTCCTTCTGCACTGTAAGGATTCTATGAATGACTTCAGTCAGGGTTGCGTGCGCAGGAATCTAGGATTGGATAACAGCAGGAGCTGTTGGAGTAGGGAGGATATGGCCAGGGAAGCATTTAACATTCAGATAAATGTGGCATGGCTGGACTGGGAGCGAATGTAGATCAGTAAACACAGGGGTGATGGAAGAACGTTGGATAAGCTGAAGGTTATGCAGAGTGCAAACAGGGAGGCTGGCTAGGAGAGTTTTGGGATCGTCATGTCTGGAGGTAACAAAGACATGGATGAGGGTTTCAGCAGCAATTGAGCAGAAGTGGGATGGAAATGGGGGTGGAAGTAGGCAGTGGGAGTGATAGAGAGAAAACAAGACTGGAGACTCCATTCAAGATAAAATGGATGCCTTCAAATGAGGGAGGTGCGGAGTGGAGTTTTATTTTAACTCCGCCGCACTCCTGCATATGCTGCCGTGGCCACCACTTTAAGGACAGGTGCAACAAGCAGATTTTAGGAGTGTTTTTCTCACCTCTTGTTTGACCTAATTTTCTCAGTGCTTTATGTTGCATTACATGATTCACCGTCGCGTCTGTGACTGCAGGCAGGTGGGATTGAGGAAGAGCCGGTTAAATTAAGTACCCATTCCCCAATTTAAAAAACATAGAGAACAACTTTCTAGGAGAAATAACGGTGTATATATATAAATCCTGAGACACCAATTTTTTAATTTAAATTTGAATGAAAAAAATAGGGATATCTTTAATTTTTGTAAGTCATTGGGTAATGTTTGAAATACTTTACAGCAAAGCCCTGCAATCAGTGGAAAAGCGTTCGGTACCTTATTCCCTAGCAGAATCTCATCTTCCCACAATATTTCTGGATTAGTGCAATGAGAATAATATATTTGATTCACTCATTTTCACACCATGTGGATTTAGCTGATAAACATTTCCCCCCCCACTTTTCTACACAGGAAAGGTTTACCAGGATGTTGCCTGGTGTGGAGGGTGTTATATCTGAGGAGAGATTGGACCAATCTGGTTTGTATTCACTTGAGCGTTGGAGGCTGAGGGGGCGATCTGATAGAAGTTTACAAAATTATGAGAGGCATGGATAGTCAGAGTCTTTTTCCCAGGGTAGAAATGGCAATTACTAGGGGAACATAAGTTTAAGGTAGAAGTGGGAAAGTTTAAAGGAGATACGAGAGGCAAGTATTTTACACAGAGGGTGGTAAGTGCCTGGAATGCGCTGCCAGAGGAGGTGGTAGAAGCAGATACAATAGCAACGTTTAAGAGGCATCTTGACAGATACATGAATAGGCAGGGGATAGAGGGATAAGTACTGATAGCACAGTGGTTAGCACTGCTGCCTCACAGCTCCAGGGACCTGGGTTCGATTCCTGGCTTGGGTCACTGTCTGTGTGGAGTTTGCACATTCTCCCCGTGTCTGCGTGGGTTTCCTCCGGGTGCTCCAGTTTCCTCCCACGGTCCAAAGATGTGCGGGTTAGGTTGATTGGCCATGCTAAATTGCCCCTTGGTCCCGGGATGCGTAGGTTAGAGGGATTAGTGGAGTAAGTGTGTGGGGTTACGGGGGATAGGGCCTGGGTGGGATTGTTGTCGGTGCAGACTCGGTGGGCCGAATGACTTCCTTTTGCACTGTAGGGATTCTATGACTCTACCGCATAGAGGCAAAAGGTCTTTAGTTTAAAAAGGCATCATGTGTCGGCACAGGCTTGGTGGGCTGAAGGGCCTGTTCCTGTGATTTGATTTATTATAGTCACACATATTGAGTGAAAAGTATTGTTTCTTGCGCGCTATACAGACAAAATATACCGTTCATAGGGGAGAAGGAAAGGAGAGGGTGCAGGATTTAGTGTTACAGTCACAGTTAGGGTGTAGGGAAAGATCAGCTTAATGTATAGTAGGTCCATTCAAAAGGCTGATGGCAGCAGGGTAGAAGCTGTGCTGTTCTTTGTTCTTTATATTCTTGATGGTCACTGGAGGTGGGGATGTGCTATCAGTTGGAATGTTGGGCCCACTTTGGTTTCAGTGATCTGTTTGGAGCAGTGCCCAGCCCCACGCGTTGCAATAGCTGGCGATGGGTTGGCATGCAGAGACCTGGGCCCTGGCCCTCTGATTATAGTGACTGACCAGAGACCCACTTCTCCTCCTATAGTTTGCACTGAGTATTGTTCATATCTTTTTCTTAAATCTCTGAATGAATGTCTGCCGTAAATTGTCACTAAAGAATCAGTAAAAGAAACTAAATGAAGCTTTCTTCAGGTGAGATGTTAAAGCCAGGTCCAAGTTCCAAGGGCATATTAAAGATCCATTGGCATCTAAATTCATCCAGTGTCCTGGCCAACATTCCTCTCTCCGATTGCAGCACTCAAAACGGGTGAACTGCTAACTTGTTTTACTGCAGTGTGTGAGCTCTTGCTTTTTGCAAAGTAGCTACAAAACTTTATTACATAATACTAATTAAATTTCAAAGTAATTCATTGTATACAACATGTTTTGGAATGATTGGGAGGTGTAATAAGGCACTACAATACAAAAGTACAAGTGTTTTAAATTGGAGTCTGCTTCCAGAACAGTGTTAAGAGGCTTTTTATCGACCTGTGCCAATCTCACAACTCCTAAATCTAAATTGTGAAGGTAGTTCTTTGTTTATTTTATTTATTCTCTAGTGTCGCAAGTAGGCTTACATTAACACTGCAATGAAGTTACTATGAAAATCCCCTCGTCGCCACACTTGTTTGGGTACACTGAGGGAGAATTTGGCATGGCCAATGCACCTAACCAGACTGTGGGAGGAAACCGGAGGAAACCCACGCAGACACGGGGAGAACGTCCAAACTCCACGCAGACAGTCACCCGAGGCCAGAATCGAACCTGGGACCCTGGCACTGTGAGGCAGCAATGCTAACCACTGTGCCGCCATGTTTGGAACCGGCTACATACTTTGGTGCTGGAAGGTGCTGCTGAAGAAGCCGTGTTGAGTCCCTACGATGCCCTCTGTCAAAATTACATACTGTAGTCATGGCATGTGGTGGAGGGAGTGGGTGTTTAAGCCAGTGCAAACACTTTAGTTCAGCCGGGTGGATATTTATTAGAGCCTTTCAGTTTTCTCTCCTCCATTCCTGAAGACATAGTTCTCCATCTCCAGCAGCCTCCATTAACCACAACAAAATTTCACATATGAATCAAGACATAAGTAGCCGTAAGTTGGACATTTTATCATACGATGTCTCTCAGCCAGGTCCAGTTTTGTCCACGTGTACAAAGAGGAGGCAACTGGGTGGCAGTCAGAAGGTGAATGATTTTTGTCCTCCTTATCCCGGGGATGCTGAGGGTAATGGCTGGGCCCCAATTGCACAGGTGAGGGATCTGTGCAGTGACCTTGCTTGTCTGTGTGACTCAGAACTACACCACATTGGGCACTAACCTGATGGAAGCATTGAAGATCTCTATAAATGCCACTCTTCATGCCACCACTGAAGGTGGGGAAGAGGTAATGTTTATGCCCCTGTTTGTTACTCTGTTGTAAACAATCTATATCAAAAAATAATGGATGGATTTCAACAAAACTTGGTGCACCGATTAGATATAGCCCATGGAAAAGCTGATTGGTTTTTGGCAAAAATGCAGATCCTGATTCAGATCCTGGAATTTTTCAGAAAGGATCAGTTAACATTGGGCAAAGTGGCATTTTGTTCAGAATCTTGTGCGTTGTTTTATTTAGAGTGTTGATTGTTTAGAGTATTGTGGACTGTCTCAGCTTCTGTGCTGGAATTTGTCACAACCGTCAACATGTGAGCAGAGTTTTCAGAGCAGGTTGTTGGATGTGGATTGGTCTGAAGCCACCTCGGTGAGATGGGGGCTCTGAATGAAAAGATTTCTTTTTTCCAGCTTTGTAGTTACAGAGCGTCAGCCAGACAGGAAAAAGCCTGGAGGAAGAACTGCATACTTATAATAACATTCAGTTAACAGAATGTGCGGAGGTATGTGCTCTACCAAGTGCTCCCCAAACTTGTTAAAATTGGATTTATTTCAGCACCGTTTATCCTTGAAGGAAATATATAGCAATCACTTGTAATCATAGAACTCTGACAGTACAGAAGGAGGCCATTTGGCCCATCAAGTCTTCACCTAAGACAATCCCACCTGTAACACCACACATTTACGCTGCTATTCCCCTGACACTAAGGGGCAACTTAGCACGGCCAATCATCCTCACCCGCGAATCTTTGGACTGTGGGAGGAAACCGGAGCACACGGAGGAAACCCGCGCAGACACGGGGAGAATGTGCAGACTCCACACAGACAGTGACCCAAGCCAGGAATCGAACCCAGGTCCCTGGAGCCATGAGGCAGCAGTGCCAACCATGCATTATTTGAAAAGATAAATTTCCCCGAAGTACAATAAAGGGGAAAACAGCCATTTGGGCAAAAAATGTGAAGGAGTAATAGTTTTCTTACAAGTCAGCGGTTAAGCCACAGTTGGTGCAGTGTGCAATTTCTGAATTCCCCATTGTTAAAGCCAGATAACGAGTACAGTGTAGTTCCACCAGGAAAATGTAGGGGGTGGGAAATAAGAGTCACAATGTGAGAAAGGATGCAGGCTGGAATTTTACCGGGACAGGTGAGGCTCGCAGAATGGAAATCTCCGTTGGCCTCCGACGGGATTTTATGATCTTGTCCGAGCCAGGTCGTAAAATCCTGCCCATTTTTCGATAGTTTACAGCCCCCCTGCGGCTGGATTTCCGATGGCAGTGCGATCTTCCAGTCCCGCCAAAGGCAATGGTATTTTCCCTGGCTCACTGAATTGCGCTGCCTCCGCTGCCAGTCAGTGGCACCGCCACTTCCGCCACCGGAAAACACGCCGCAGGGGTTGGAAAATTCCAGCCACTGTCTTAATTATTCTGGAAGGAAAGGTGAGGAGGAGAATTAATGGAGTCTTTTTCTTTTGATAGTGATCAGGAAATGGCCTGCTTCTCCGGTTCAGGAGTCAGTGATGAAGGATCACCAGTTTAAAATCACCACAGGAGGGAGGTTGGGACAGGTGTCTTAATGCAGAAAGTTTATTTAGCCTGAAGGAAAATCTTGGGCAGGAGCCACTGTGCATGTTGAGGGAGAAATTGTATTCACGCTGATTGCAAAGGAAGATACTGGACTATAATGAGCTAGCAGGGAGGTGATGTTTAGATTGCTGTAGTGTAGGGTTAGCACAGATCTGGTAGATAGAATAGTCTTTTCTTGCAATCCAAGTGTTTATGGTGTGGCCATTTTCTCCTGGTTGCCCTCATAAAATTCTGGTGCACTAGGACGAAGATCATAGAATGAATCATAGAATCCCTACAGTACAGAAGGAGGCCATCGAGTCTGTACTGACCTCAATCCCACCCAGGTCCTATTCCTGCAACCCCCGCATTTACCCCGCTAATCCCCCTGACACTGGAGTCAATTTAGCATGGCCAATCAACCTAACCCTCACATCTTTGGACTGTGGGAGGAAACCGAAGCACTCAGAGGAGTGTTATGGTAAAGTTATATAAGGCATTGGTGAGGCCGAATTTGGAGTATTGTGTACAGTTTTGGTCACCTAGTTACAGGAAGGATGTAAATAAGATTGAAAGTGTGCAGAGAAGGTTCACAAGGATGTTGCCGGGACTTGAGAAGCTGAGTTACAGAGAGAGATTGAATAGGTTGGGACTTTATTCCCTGGAGCGTAGAAGATTGAGGGGAGATTTGATAGAGGTGTATAAGATTTTGATGGGTATAGATAGAGTGAATGCAAGCAGGCTTTTTCCACTGAGGCTAGGGGAGAAAAAAACCAGAGGGCATGGGTTAAGGGTGAAAGGAGAAAAGTTTAAAGGGAATATTAGGGGGGGCTTCTTCACGCAGAGAGTGGTGGGAGTGTGGAATGAGCTGCCGGATAAAGTGGTAAATGCGGGGTCACTTTTAACATTTAAGAAAAACTTGGACGGGTTCATGGATGAGAGGGGTGTGGAGGGATATGGTCCAAGTGCAGGTCAGTGGGACTAGGCATAAAATGGTTCGGCATAGACAGGAAGGGCCAAAAGGCCTGTTTCTGAGCTGTAATTTTCTATGGTTCTATGAAACCCATGCAGATGCGGGGAGAATGTCTGTGTGGAGTTTGCACAGTCACCTGGGATCCTGGCGCTGTGAGGCAGCAGTGCTGACCACTGTGCCACCGTGCCGCCTCTAATGTTTATTTATTTATTAGTTACAAGTAAGGCTTACATTAACACTGCAATGAAGTTACTGTGAAATTTCCCTAGTCACCACACTCCGGCGCCTGTTCAGGTACACCGAGGGAGAATTTTAGCATGGCCAATGCACACCTGACCATCTTTCGGACAGTGAGATGAAACCGGAGCACCCGGAGGAAACCCATGCAGACACGGGGAGAACGTGCAAACTCCACACAGACTGTGACCCAAGCCGGGAATCGAACCCGGGTCCCTGGCGCTGTGAGGCAGCAGGGCTAACCACTGTGCCGCCCCCTAATGTGACATGGTGTGATGTGACAAAAATACCAACCTCCCCCTGCTGATTCTGCATGGCATCATACCATTAACATTTTTGGATAAAATCTATGCAAAGTTGTGCCTTTAGTGTTTTGCGATGCTGCTCGGGAATGAAACCCTACAAAATTATGCCAATATTGAAACAAAGGAAAGCTCCTGAGAAGCTATTTTTGATGCAATGTCTTTCAAGGTAGACACTGGGGAATCTGATTGGTATATTACTCTCCTTACTCAATTATTTTGGTTGGGGCTCATTAGCTCCAATATTGATCAATGTGTTCACGGCCCTGGTGGGACATTGTCTCTACATAGACAGAGAATTGACTTACATGCAAGTTATATCAATTCACCGATGGGAAAGAAAAATGGCTTGTGCTACACCCGTTATTGACCCAAGGTGTGAGACAGCAGACTCCAACTCAACATTGAAGTCGCAACTTGGATTGGCAAATCAGTGGGGGGGAAAAAAAAACTGCAATCTAAACATGTAATAAAAACAGAAACCACTGGATAAACTCAGCAGCTCTGGCAGCATCTGTGGAGAGAAACACAGTTGACATTTCAGATCTAAATGATCCGTCTACAGGACTGAAGCAAGGTAGAAGTGTACAGAATTATATAGTTGGAGAAAGGCATGAGGGGGGTGGGAGGGCTGCAGAGGAGATGGAGTGGAATAGAAGACCGGGAATAGTCGATGCAAAGGCGATGTGGACATTTTTTTCAAAGTTTATTTATTAGTGTCACAAGTAGGCTTACATTAACGCTGCGATGAAGTTACTGTGAAAATCCCCTAGTCGCCACACTCCTGCGCCTGTTTGGGTAGACTGAGGGAAAATTTTAGCATGGCCAACACACCTAAGCAGTCTTTCGGACTGTGGGAGGAAATTGGAGCACCCGGAGGAAATCCACACAGACACGGAGAGAACGTGCAAACTCTGCGCAAGGTTCAAACCCGGATTCCTGGCACTGTGAGGCAGCAGTGCTAACCACCGTGCCACCCTGTCCTGCACTTAAAACGAAGGGGAGTGTTAATGGTGCTATTGAGGGATGAAGAGTGCTAAAAGTGGCAAAAGGTGAGACAGCAGAATATGTTAACAGCAGCAAGGGTCAGATGACCAAGTGGTGTGGTGGTGGGGGCGGGTGGAGCTATGTTGGGGAAGACCGGGGAGCTGAAAAACAATGGGAAACATCTACAAAAAGGGGAGAGGGGGAGGTGCAGTTTAAGATGAAGGGGGAAGTTACTGTCTAAAGATTTTGAACTCCACGTCGAGTCCAGAAGGCTGCAATGTGTCTAATCGGAGGTGTTATTCTTCCAGCTTGCTTTGGGTATCTCTGGAGCATTGCAGTGGGCCTAGGATGGACATATGGGCAACGAGAGCACAGAGTTAAAATGGCAAGCGACCGGAAGGCTGGGGTCATGCTTGCGAACCCCAACATGTGTTTGGTTTAAAAGTATCTCCTGCACTCTGAATATCTTTTACCTCTGTGTCCTTTCTCTGCCTTAATACAGACCCTCCGTTCAACAATGAACTCTCCCGTATTCCAATTTTTCAGATTAGCTGTGATGTAAATGGCCAGAGAGACCGGAGGAGGCGGCCGTTGAATGGCCACTCCTGACCCTGTGTTCCTAAGGGGTTGAATAAGTGAAATAAAAGCAAAGTGCTGGAAAAACTCAGCAGGGCTCGTGGCGTCTGTGGACAGAGAGTCCACATTTCAAGTCCAGTATGACTCTTCAGGACTCATAAATGATCTGGTCTGAGCTCCATAACTACATTCTGTACCCAGCATCTGGGACATTTTGTCAGTCTTTCCGAATTGGGTAGACAGGTTTACTGT
Source organism: Mustelus asterias (assembly GCF_964213995.1). Taxonomy (NCBI): domain Eukaryota; kingdom Metazoa; phylum Chordata; class Chondrichthyes; order Carcharhiniformes; family Triakidae; genus Mustelus; species Mustelus asterias. The sequence goes on along the minus strand of NC_135824.1, from coordinate 16,933,847 downwards.
GAGCCATCGGCATGGGAAAGACAGACGGAATGATCAAAGAGGAAGAAAGCTAAGAGGAAACAAGTGATTAAGAAACATATGTTTTTGACATATGGAGACGACAGAAGAGAAAATTAGCAGAAAGACCAAAGGAAAAGTAATGATTAAAGGAAAACTGAAAATACAAGACAAGTGGGTGGCACAGTGTTTCACACTGCTGCCTCATAGTGCCAGGGATTCGGTTTCAATTCCAATCTTGGGTGACTGTGTGGGAGTTTGCACGTTCTCCCCGTGTTTGCATGGGTTTCCTCTGGTTGCTCTGGTTTCCTGGTTAGATGTGCAGGTTAGGTGTATTGGCCATGCCAAATTGCCCCTTAATGTCTCAGGATGTGTAGGTTTGATGGATTAGCAATGGGAAATGTGTGGGGTTACGGGGGATAGGGTGGGTGAGGGGACCTGGATAAGATACTTTTGTCAGAGAGTCGGTGCAGACTTGATGGGCCAATTGGTCTTTTCTGCATTGTAGGGATCCTATGAGATATATACAGTTCTTGTTTCATTGTACAGTAAGAAGTCTCACAAGACCAGGTTAAAGTCCAACAGGTTTATTTGGTAGCACAAGCTTTCGGAGTGCTGCCTCTTCATCAGGTGAGTGATGAGTCTCACCCGAGTCCAACGCCGGCATCTCCACGTCATGTTTCACTGCAGAGAGACTAAGGCTGCAATTACACTTACAAGCACATAGGTTTTCACCATTCAACACAATCTGTCTTGGATATGTGTGATAGTGTAACCTTGCAGCTTACTCAATTACACCAACACCTAGGGAAACTCATGGAAAAATATATAACTCGACTCTCAAGAAGGGTTTATCCGCCCTCTGATTACAGCTCGATGACTGAGGCTCAGGGTGCTCCACAGACCAGGCAGAAACCGTTTCTATACCCATCCTGTGCAGAGTTAGCAGGTCTCCGGGGGCAGCAGTAGTGACACGACAATGACCGAAGGATAAACAATCTGCTCAGGAACCCCCTGCAGGTCACTATCCAGTAACCCCAGCTGCAAGTGTCAATGTGAGGTGAGAATTAGGTTTGGCTAAAGGTTGGTGCCTTCGGAAAGGCGTGCAGAAATTTTCCAACAGCTTAGCTGTCATCTGCTCTCATCAGCTGAGCATCTCCTTCCGATCTTGGCTTCGGTTTCTTAGGTCTATCTTATGTCACGCCTCGTTACAATATGAGTGCACCATATAAATGCAAGTTGTTGCAGACAAGTTACAATAAGTTTATTTATTTATTAGTGTCACAAGTAAGGCTGACATTAACACTGCAATGACATTACTATGAAAATCCCCAAGTCACCACACTCCGGCGCCGGTTCGGGTACACTGAGGGAGAATTTAGCATTGCCAATGCACCTAACCTGCACATATTTTGGACTGCGGGAGAAAATTGGAGCACCCTGGAGGAAACCCACGCAGACACGGGGAGAACATGCAGACTCTGCACAGTCACCCAAGCCGGGAATGGAACCCGGGTCCCTAGCGCTGTGAGGCAGCGGTGCTAACCATTATACCACCATGCTCTTGGTATGGTGCTTATTATTAAGGAAGATAAATAGTTGCAGGGATTGTTGGTGATACCACCTTATAAATACGTAACACTTGCATAATGGCATTCCATTGTCCATTAGATTAATAGAGACGCGACCCATTTATTTTAAATGGATTTGTGCCTCAGTTAAAATAGCAGAGGAATGTCACACAAAGACGTTATGCCTTTTACACTGATAATGCAGTAATTTCTAGTCTGTACTGTATCAAATTATACAAATGGTGACACTTCAGGTCAGTCAGCCTAAATTACTGCTCTGAATGTCATGGGAATGACTGCCGTCTGCGATTATGTCTCAAATCTGAAGATGAGTCCATTATTCCCATCTAAAAGTCAATCTTAAAGCACAATGCACAGCGTGTGAAATGTTTAATGAAAATTGTCTCTAACAGGGAGAGAAGGATGAGAGCTGGTGTTTGGAGGTGGGTTTTAAGTGTGTTTTCAAGGAGAGGCAGAGGGCCTTGGGGTTGATATTTCAGCGATTTGCAGGCACGGTCGCCAGTAATGCGGGGGGGGGGGGGGTGGTGCGGGGGCAGGTACGGAGGGACATGGGAAGCCAGGGTCAGAGATACAGGGCAGGAGAGGTTACAGAGATGGGCTGAAGCAATGTCATAGCAAGCTTTAAACATGGGGGTGGGTATTTTAAATTTGAAATGTCGGGGGTTGTAAGCCATTATAAACACAGTTTTCAATATCTGTTTTCAGTTATTTTTCTCTTGGTTTGTATCTCCCTCACTCCTTGCAGCATTGTCTGACTGGATGTACACTCCATTCATAAACACTTGGGGGCTATGGTGCAGAGTAACTACTATTTGAAGATGCCAACAAATTATAGTTGTCCCTGCCATCCTCCTCTCTCTCCTCTCCCTCCTCCTCCTAAGGGCCAACTACAGCCACCCAAGTCCTCCAGCATCTCTGTTCCCATCCTGAAGTGGCCATATTTCATTGTGGACCTGGATAGTCAGTATTCGCAACCTATAGCACCATGGGACAGACTGCATTTGTGCTAATCGTGCCACTGCCAACATCAGTCCATGCACTTTCCACCAGAGTTCTCTAAATGTTCATAAACCCTGGATAATGTTGCACTACCCAGCTCAGCAACACTCCTCTCTCAGCCTGTTGAGATCAGCTATCGATCCACTCCTCTTATCCTGCTGAGGTCAGTTGAATTGGGGTTTTTCCTATCTCAGTACAACTCCAGAAGATGAATCATTCTGCGATGTACCCCCTCCTTCAGACTTTCTGCACGTGTTTTATTCATTCCTCAGATACAGGTGTCGCTGGTCCATTGCCCTCGAGAAGATGAGCTGCCTTCTTGAACTTGGGAGACAAAAGGATCCCACCCTCTCAGTACGGAGTGCTGCTGAGAGGGGTGTGGCTTTGTTACAGGGCGGGGCACAAAAAACACCAAAGGGTCAATTCTCCAAACTGTGGGCTTTACAGTCACTGGATTTCCTCTGAATCGGTCAGTCACTGTTCCGCAGATCTCTACCAGAAAATGCTGACATTGTTTCTGCGTTCACATACACTCCATGCCCTCAAAAAACACTCAGCGATAATTTGACATCAAATATTTTAATTTGGATTGATTTTTCATGCAGTCAGCGTACGCTCCAACAAATGGGTCCTCTTCATGTGTGCGTTTAAGCAGGCGATGCCTGCAAGGTGTGTGTGGGCGTGTGGGTGTCTGTGTGTGTCCGTGCGCGGGGGGGGGGGGGTGTAGGTGGATTGGGGTTTGTGTGTGTGTGTGAGGGGGCGGTGTGTGTGTGTGGGTGTGTTTGCGTATGGGGGCGGCGGGATGTGTGTGTCTGTCCATGTGTGTGTGTGCGTGTGTGCGTGTCTGTCTGTGGTGCGGTGTGTGTGCGTGTCCATGTGTCTGTGTGCGTGTATATGGACGTGTGCGTGAGTCTGTCCATGTCTGGGCGCATTTATGTGTGCGTGCGTGCGGAGTTTCTGTGGGGTGCGTGGGAGTGTGGATGGATTGGTGTGTGTGTGGGTGTGTGTGTGTGTGGGGGGTTGTATGTGTGTGTGTGTGTTTGCGTGTGGGGGGGCAGGGTGTATGTGTCTGTGCGCATGTCTATAGGTGTGTGCGCATGTGTGTGTGTCGGGGGGGCGGGCGGTGTGTGTGTGCGTCCATGTGTCCGTGTGCATGTCTGTCCATGTCTGTGCGCGTGTATGTGTGTGTGCGCGGCTCCACCACAGGGTGAGCCCCCCTTCACTGGGATACACAGAGACTCGGCAATGTTGGGAGATTAATTTCTCCTCCTCCCATAGACTGCGCGGAACACAGAACAACTGTAATGCTGCCAGTGTCACCTTGGGTGTGATCAGCAAACTCAACAGAGGCCAGGGAGTGAAATCGAGGCCAACTTAGCTGGCACTGCTCACAGTGCCACACTTAACACAATTGCCCCGACAGGATTTTAAACCAGGAAATAGAGGTAACAGTACAGAGCGCAGTTTAATTTCCTGAACCTATCAAAAAAAGCAGAGCAGTTTAGAAACATTCTGCTTAATTTTGTTTTCCATTTCAAAAACACATGTGGAATGCACTAAACGTAGATTGAATTCCATTTTTAATGGTTTGTTTTATGCCTCATTTGCTGAATTGACATTTTTGCTTCTTGGCAAAAAAAGAAATTGAAACAATTTCAAAAAGCACCAGCACATTAAATCTGGGAAGAGTGATCTGTTTTATTTAAGAGTTGCAGCGACAGCTCAGCATCGTATGGAGGTTAGTAGGGAGTGCAGTAAGGGCACAGTTTAGGCAAGTGTTTATGCGGGAATGCGACTGACAAAGGATAATCTGGACTGGAAACGTCAGCTCCTTTCTCTCCTTACAAATGCTGCCAGACCTGCTGAGATTTTCCAGCGTTTTCTCTTTTGGTTTCAGATTCCAGCATCCGCAGTAATTTGCTGTTATATAATGCGACTGGGCAGTCAGGAGTTCAGAGGAACAGTCAAAAAAAAAAGCATCATATTCCAGTCAAATTACTGGAATTGCTCCATCCATGGGAAAAATGAAAGCACAGCCATGTTTTATTCAGAGCTTCCTTGATTTCCTGACCTTTTCCTAAGCTTACACCCAACGAGGCTGCTGACGCAGCAAATGCAATAGCTGCCATGCAACATTCATCTGTCAGAAATTGATCTGTATACGCTACGGTGCAGGATTCCCACAGCTTTGTACGCAGCTAACACCCCAAACGTGATACATGGCCAGCAGTTATTTATCACTCAGGATTCAGATGTTACAGTCTCACCAAGAATTGGAAAATTTGGAATGGAACGAGATCGCTGCTGATCAAAAGCCAGTGAGTCGTACACGCCTCTCACCTCGAGCACAGTTTTGGAACACTGCACAGTAGCTGTACACAGCAAATCCATCTGGGCAGCTGCCTAATCCCGGACTGAGGCAATCAATGCTCTGAAAACACTGGACGGTGGCGCAGTGGTTAGCACTGCTGCCTCACAGCGGCAGGGTCCCGGGTTCAATTCCAGCCTCGGGTCACTGTCTGTGTGGAGTTTGCACATTCTCCCCTGTGTCTGCGTGGGTTTCCTCCGGGTGCTCCGGTTTCCTCCCACACTCCAAAGACGTGGGGGTTAGCTGGATTGGCCATGCTAGTGTCAGGGGGATTAGCTAGGGTAAATGCGTGGGGTTACGGAAATAGGGCCTTGGTGGGATTGTGGTCGGTACAGACTCGATGGGCCGATTGGCCTCTTTCTGTACTGTAGGGATTCTACTGAGAACCAGCTGATTTTTAAAGTGCCCGTGACTTCACAAAGAAACATTTATTAAGCTAAGGGAGTGGTGAGACGTGTGTTTTCATGTTCCCCTATATGTTTCAGCATAAGCTGTATAAAATTCTTAAAAAATGAATGAAAAGCTTATCAGCGTTTTTTAAACCACTTATGCAGCATCCCTTTAAAACATACGGAAGAGGTGTTGGAGCCCACAGCTGAAATGCTGGATTCAAAAGGTTAATATTTAGCCGAATGTATTGAGATTTCTTTTTCTTCGTTAGTGGGACATGGGCATCGCTGGTTGGCCAACATTTATTGCCCATCCCTAGTTGCCTTTGAACTGAGTGGCTTACCAGGCCATTTCCAAGGACAGTTAAGAGTCAACCATATTGCTGTGACTCTGGAGTCCCATGTAGGCCAGACCAGGTAAGGATGGCAGATTTTCTTCCCTAAAGGACATTAGTGCACCAGATGGGTTTTTCCAACAATGGTTTCATAGTCATCAGTCGATTCTTAATTCCAGATTTTTTTTGTTTACTTCAAATTCCACCATCTGCCATGGTGGGATTCTAATCCAGGTCCCCAGAACATTAGCCGAGTTTCTGGATTAATAACCTAGCAGTAGTACCACTCGGCCATCGCCCTCGTGTGGAGGAATTTACTTGCATACATTGGAATCGGTGGGTTGCTCAGCCACTGGCAGCTCCATGGAAGAGGCTTCAGTGGCCTTATCGTGTTTCGAAACACTCGTTGAGACCTTTATCGGACTGCCACATCTGGTGGCTTTTGTGTAATGTATTGAGATTTCTTTTTCTTTTGCTGTTTGGCTGAAAGCCTTCCTGGAATAGGGAATCTGTTCTTGGGGGACTGGTGCTTTGGAAAGCTGTCTTATCTTCAAACTATTCTGAGTCTCAAGCATTGGACTGCAGAATTCACCTAATGGCCTCGATCCCAGTATCAAGTGAGCATTGGTCGGTGCTGTGAAAAGGGTTTTTTGTTGTCTGAGTTGTGGTTTTAATTGGAACACATTAGAGATATTCATTAAGGGTTATACATTATAGTGGTTGTTTTGATTCTTGTTTGTAATTGATAAAAGCTCTTGCTAATTTTCTTACTGTACATGTTAATTCTATTCTTAAAAAAACTTTGTTTGATTAAAAACTCCCCAGTGGGTCACTTGATTCGTACCTGAAGCAAAACATCTCATGCTTATCCTAGCCAAATTCAAGATGCAAAACTTATGATTCAGGCAGGCTTCATAAAACACTTTGGAGTTTCTGACCTGAACCCATAACAAAAGGAAACCGGAGCACCCGGAGGAAAGCCACGCAGACGTGGGGAGAATGTGCAAAATCTTTACCCAAAGCCAGAAATGAACCTGGCCCCTGGCGCTGTGAGAGGCAGCAGTGGTGTCTCTGTGCTCTGCCAACGTGCTGCCCCAATATGGTGGCCCCGTGTGTCTGTTGCCTTTGTCCTTCTAGGTGGTGGTGGTTGTGAATTCCTGCAGGGCATCTTGTAGGTGGTACACACTGCTGCCTCTGTGCATCGAAGGTGGAGGAGTAGATATTTATAGACAGGGTGCCAATCAACCGGGCATAACTATGACCTGCTGTCATGCCTTCTCTTCCAGTTACACAAAAGCCACCAGATGTGGCAGTCCGATAAAGGTCTCAACGAGTGTTTCGAAACACGATAAGGCCACTGAAGCCTCTTCCATGGAGCTGCCAGTGGCTGAGCAACCCACCGATTCCAATGTATGCAAGTAAATTCCTCCACACGAGGGCGATGGCCGAGTGGTACTACTGCTAGGTTATTAATCCAGAAACTCGGCTAATGTTCTGGGGACCTGGATTAGAATCCCACCATGGCAGATGGTGGAATTTGAAGTAAACAAAAAAAATCTGGAATTAAGAATCGACTGATGACTATGAAACCATTGTTGGAAAAACCCATCTGGTGCACTAATGTCCTTTAGGGAAGAAAATCTGCCATCCTTACCTGGTCTGGCCTACATGGGACTCCAGAGTCACAGCAATATGGTTGACTCTTAACTGTCCTTGGAAATGGCCTGGTAAGCCACTCAGTTCAAAGGCAACTAGGGATGGGCAATAAATGTTGGCCAACCAGCGATGCCCATGTCCCACTAACGAAGAAAAAGAAATCTCAATACATTCGGCTAAATATTAACCTTTTGAATCCAGCATTTCAGCTGTGGGCTCCAACACCTCTTCCGTATGTTTTAAAGGGATGCTGCATAAGTGGTTTAAAAAACGCTGATAAGCTTTTCATTCATTTTTTAAGAATTTTATACAGCTTATGCTGAAACATATAGGGGAACATGAAAACACACGTCTCACCACTCCCTTAGCTTAATAAATGTTTCTTTGTGAAGTCACGGGCACTTTAAAAATCAGCTGGTTCTCAGTAGAATCCCTACAGTACAGAAAGAGGCCAATCGGCCCATCGAGTCTGTACCGACCACAATCCCACCAAGGCCCTATTTCCGTAACCCCACGCATTTACCCTAGCTAATCCCCCTGACACTAGCATGGCCAATCCAGCTAACCCCCACGTCTTTGGAGTGTGGGAGGAAACCGGAGCACCCGGAGGAAACCCACGCAGACACAGGGGAGAATGTGCAAACTCCACACAGACAGTGACCCGAGGCTGGAATTGAACCCGGGACCCTGCCGCTGTGAGGCAGCAGTGCTAACCACTGCGCCACCGTCCAGTGTTTTCAGAGCATTGATTGCCTCAGTCCGGGATTAGGCAGCTGCCCAGATGGATTTGCTGTGTACAGCTACTGTGCAGTGTTCCAAAACTGTGCTCGAGGTGAGAGGCGTGTACGACTCACTGGCTTTTGATCAGCAGCGATCTCGTTCCATTCCAAATTTTCCAATTCTTGGTGAGACTGTAACATCTGAATCCTGAGTGATAAATAACTGCTGGCCATGTATCACGTTTGGGGTGTTAGCTGCGTACAAAGCTGTGGGAATCCTGCACCGTAGCGTATACAGATCAATTTCTGACAGATGAATGTTGCATGGCAGCTATTGCATTTGCTGCGTCAGCAGCCTCGTTGGGTGTAAGCTTAGGAAAAGGTCAGGAAATCAAGGAAGCTCTGAATAAAACATGGCTGTGCTTTCATTTTTCCCATGGATGGAGCAATTCCAGTAATTTGACTGGAATATGATGCTTTTTTTTTTGACTGTTCCTCTGAACTCCTGACTGCCCAGTCGCATTATATAACAGCAAATTACTGCGGATGCTGGAATCTGAAACCAAAAGAGAAAACGCTGGAAAATCTCAGCAGGTCTGGCAGCATTTGTAAGGAGAGAAAGGAGCTGACGTTTCCAGTCCAGATTATCCTTTGTCAGTCGCATTCCCGCATAAACACTTGCCTAAACTGTGCCCTTACTGCACTCCCTACTAACCTCCATACGATGCTGAGCTGTCGCTGCAACTCTTAAATAAAACAGATCACTCTTCCCAGATTTAATGTGCTGGTGCTTTTTGAAATTGTTTCAATTTCTTTTTTTGCCAAGAAGCAAAAATGTCAATTCAGCAAATGAGGCATAAAACAAACCATTAAAAATGGAATTCAATCTACGTTTAGTGCATTCCACATGTGTTTTTGAAATGGAAAACAAAATTAAGCAGAATGTTTCTAAACTGCTCTGCTTTTTTTGATAGGTTCAGGAAATTAAACTGCGCTCTGTACTGTTACCTCTATTTCCTGGTTTAAAATCCTGTCGGGGCAATTGTGTTAAGTGTGGCACTGTGAGCAGTGCCAGCTAAGTTGGCCTCGATTTCACTCCCTGGCCTCTGTTGAGTTTGCTGATCACACCCAAGGTGACACTGGCAGCATTACAGTTGTTCTGTGTTCCGCGCAGTCTATGGGAGGAGGAGAAATTAATCTCCCAACATTGCCGAGTCTCTGTGTATCCCAGTGAAGGGGGGCTCACCCTGTGGTGGAGCCGCGCACACACACATACACGCGCACAGACATGGACAGACATGCACACGGACACATGGACGCACACACACACCGCCCGCCCCCCCGACACACACACATGCGCACACACCTATAGACATGCGCACAGACACATACACCCTGCCCCCCCACACGCAAACACACACACACACATACAACCCCCCACACACACACACACCCACACACACACCAATCCATCCACACTCCCACGCACCCCACAGAAACTCCGCACGCACGCACACATAAATGCGCCCAGACATGGACAGACTCACGCACACGTCCATATACACGCACACAGACACATGGACACGCACACACACCGCACCACAGACAGACACGCACACACGCACACACACACATGGACAGACACACACATCCCGCCGCCCCCATACGCAAACACACCCACACACACACACCGCCCCCTCACACACACACACAAACCCCAATCCACCTACACCCCCCCCCCCCCGCGCACGGACACACACAGACACCCACACGCCCACACACACCTTGCAGGCATCGCCTGCTTAAACGCACACATGAAGAGGACCCATTTGTTGGAGCGTACGCTGACTGCATGAAAAATCAATCCAAATTAAAATATTTGATGTCAAATTATCGCTGAGTGTTTTTTGAGGGCATGGAGTGTATGTGAACGCAGAAACAATGTCAGCATTTTCTGGTAGAGATCTGCGGAACAGTGACTGACCGATTCAGAGGAAATCCAGTGACTGTAAAGCCCACAGTTTGGAGAATTGACCCTTTGGTGTTTTTTGTGCCCCGCCCTGTAACAAAGCCACACCCCTCTCAGCAGCACTCCGTACTGAGAGGGTGGGATCGCTGAATTTACCCAGTTACTTCCGAGGAAAGAAATGAGTGAATGGGAGCGGGAGTGCCCATAACCTGAGCTGCTCTTCGTAAAGTTGTGTATTAATGATGATCAAAATTTGGTTTCAGGGATGTTAATAAGTAGAAATCGCACTCTAGCAGCGCAGGTGTGAATCCTTGCAGTGTGTTTCATACATTGAAAACAACTCTGTCTGAGTCATAGAATCATAGAATTCCTGCAGTGCAGGAAGAGGCTATTCTGCCCTTCGAGTCTGCACCAATTCTCTGAAAAAGCATCTTACCCAGGCTCTATCCCCATAACCCCACATATTTACCCCGCTAATCCCCCTAAACTCCACAGCCGACGGCATTGAGGGGCAATTTAGCATGGCCAATCCACCAAACCTGCACATCTTTGGACTGTGGGAGGAAACCGGAGCACCCGGAGGAAACCCACGCAGACACAGGGAGAACGTCCATACAGACAGTCACCCAAGGCCAGAATCGAACCCGGGTCCCTGGTGCTGTGAGTGTCCTGAATAATTCTTAACAATGGTGCAAGATATATTTTTCAAGAGTAAAATGGAAGTAGAGCAATAAATTGTATGGAAGCAGGATAATAGGAATGTGGCTGTAAACTTATGCATGGAATTAAATAAGCATTTATATGTCGCCTTTCAAGAGCTCCCAAGGCACTTATATGAATAGATAATGCTCTTGTTTAAGTTAAATCCAATCAATTATAAAATTTCTCCTTCCATCCAGGTTCAATTCTTGCCTCAGGTGACTGTGCAGACTCCGCACGTTCTCCCTGTGGATTTCCTCCGGGTGCTCCAGTTTCCTCCCACAGTCCAAAGATGTGCGGGTTAGGTGGATTGGCCATGTAAATTGCCCCTTAGTGTCAGGGGGATTAGCAGGGTAAATATATGTGGCTCCGGGGCTAGGGCCTGGGTGGAATTGTTGTCGGCGCAGGTTTGATGGGCTGAATGGCCTCCTTCTGCACTGTAGGGATTCTATGATTTCTGGGATGAGTATCATCTGGTAACTTACAGTTCCACTAAAATTTTGAATAGTACCCCATTTATTTCCAGGAATGCTTCTTCCTCCTTGAGTAAACCTATAGGTTGGTCTCTTTAATCATTTTGCTTTATCTCAAAACATGCTTCAATCTGCAGACTTTGAAATTCTGCTTTTGATTATCTTCTTTGTCTGTGTTTGCTCTGTTAGTCATAGCCGTTCAGTCACAGCTCCCATCATTAATCAATATCCTTTTGTTTATTATTTAGGCGTTTAACTGTCTGATTTACAGCCTGCTCCGTTGTCCAGAGAGTTGATCCTTAGCCGCAAGTCTTTTGTAAAGCACCTCAAATCAAAATCCTTCTGGAACTCCAGGTATCAAAGGGGATGCCTTGTTCTTTTCCTCCAATTCTTTTCCAGAATGTATTTGTTATTCACAAGCCCGCATTGGCTGGGATCTGTTGTCCTTTGTCTCAATGTTTCATCCATGAATAGACTCCATTGGTATTTTTGCCTCCATTAATGCTGTCCGACATCAAGAACTATAATTTCCAGCACCATGTTTTTGCTATTTTCTTTCCAAAGCAGGAGGAATGAGTTGTTTTCCAGTCATCTGGGATGACGCCTGCACTCAAGTGGGCCATGTAATCAGGTCCTCCTCCCAGACTCATTTCCTTCAGAACTCCTGGAAAGGTTCCTTCAGGCCCTGTTGCCTTCAAACGTTCTGTTGTTCTGTTTGTCCATCTGTGTTGTTCTGTTTGTCCATCTGAGTTGCACCGTGTCAAAATATTGATATAACCCCTGAGACCCACTTGCTGCAGCCCACTTGTTACTTTGCAGTAAATGTGGTCAGCTTCATTTGTTTAAGTAACACATTACAATTCAGTGACGGGCTATTCTCAATGCAGGTAGCATATCTATGACTAGTTCGTGGTGCCTTTTTGGATTTGTAACTGACCTTGATGTACTCCAGCTGTAAATGAGCTATGCACTCCATCTTATTATGTTGTCAGTATCTTCCCATTATTATAGTTGCACACACAACAGATACGTGAATTCCTGCTGCCTTTGTCACTCATTTGACATCTGTGAAGAACCTTTTTTGTTCGAAACCAGTTACTTCCAAACTCAAGATTTCACACTCAAATGCAATTTTAAAAAATGAATGTACACCTTTCCCTTGAAATAAAATTTATTTTTCAGGAAAATTATTAGGCAGAAAAATATATTATTGATCATGTGTATTTTCTAAATTGTTTTTCACGATCGACCTAAAATAAATATATAAGATGTTCCACAGAAGATTCAAACAATACAATAATGTGCTGCTACATGACAGTCAAATAGGTTAATTCACTAAAGTATAATTATTTTGCAGTGAAGTGCTTTAAGATGTGATAAGGTTTCTACTTAATTGCAAGTTCCTTCTACAAGTTGAAAACATGCAGCATAAATTTTAACTCTGCAACTTCCAATATGCATCGCTCTTCACTTCAATGCCAAGTGGTGAACTTTGTTTCGATGGCAGTTTCATCTTTGTGAATCTCATTTTATTTAACTCTCCCTATTATGGCAACATTTTTTATTCCTTTCCTCCTTTTGCCACGTACCCCGGACATAGTCTCTTCCACCGACTTCCATCAGGAAAAAGATGCAAAACGCTGAGAACACGTACCAACAGACTCAAGAACAGCTTCTTCCCTGCTGCCATCAGACTTTTGAATGGACCTACCATATGTTAAGCTGACCTTTCCCTACACCTTATCTGTAATTGCAACACTATATCCTGCACCCTATTCTTTCCTTCTTTCTTCTGTACTCGATGAACGCTATGTTTTGTCAGTATAGCGCGCAAGAAACAATACTTTTCCCTGAATCCCAATGCATGTGACAATAATAAATCAAATCAAATTTAGTCTCTGCCTCCCAGGGTACATTCCTCTGGGGATATGTGCTCACGACATAAGCCAAGCATGAAGGCTTCCTCTGGTTACTACAGGCGGGGTTTTCTGCACTTAATCCTTTCCAGAACAGCAGGATCCTCTAAGAGTCGGAATCCTGATTAATTATTTGGGTGGCTCAGCCAATGGTCTTTCCCAGAATTGCAGCATTAGCTTCCTGCCTCTGGGTTCCTCAGCCAATCAGGGAAGGACGGGTAGGGTGACACATCCATTATGTCAAAAGAAGGACATCTAATTAAGTTACATCTAACTGAGTTACAAGAGCTCACCAACACTGGAGGCTGCAGGAACGCAGAGGAGGTTTGGGGGAAGGGTGCTTTCTGGACCCATCACTCTTGTTTTCTGCTGTGGGATGTGAGGGGCTGCAGTGAGGTGAGCTCTCTGAAGGATGGGAGGAAAAAGACAACTTTTCAACCAAGTAGCTGGATCTTGATGTCCATCCTCTCTGCCCTTTAGCAGGGTATGCGGCTAAGCAGAAGGCAGCTGGTACTGTTCCTGCTACCACTGAAATTGTTATTGCTTCTGCCCTTGGACCTTTATCAGAGGTGCAAAGTGGAGCCCTCCCCAACCATGCCCTGATGAAGGCTGCCAGTAGCTGAAGGTGAGTGAAACGTTAGACAGGCAAAGTGCCTTCCGAGAAATTATCAATCGTTTTATCAAGCAGTGCCAGTACTCTGAGTGAAGATGTGCTTTGAATTGCAGCCTCTCACCTGCCCATGGGTGGAGCTCTTGTCTCACTGATCAGAGGTATCCCAGTCTGCCACTGTCGCTGAAGAAACTCTTCCCGTCTCGTGACCTCCCAACAGGTTGGGAAACAGGTGCCCTGGCCGAGAGAGTCCGAATCCAGGGTTAAAGGGTCTCTTAATTTCCTCTACTGGATTCCCACCAGATGTAAAAGGCCCCCCCCCCCTGCTCACCCCGGCCTAGGAATCCACACTGGGGAAATCTGGAAGAGGGCAGGTGACTTTGAGATACTGAGCCAATGTACATTTCACAGGATTTAGAGAAGACCATTCTCTTCTGATTAAACCCCATTTATTTGCCCTCAGAATCCCTGAGTCTACATGAGTGTGTTGTGTTGCTGATTGACTTCATTTTTTAACCATTCTGTTCAGTGGCCTTCCCAAATAAATGTTACATAAGACCAAAAACATTCTGCCCAACATTGTCTCTTAGTTTGTTCCCTGCTTTCTAATTTGGGTTTCCATCTATTGTCACTTTCCCAGATTACCTTTGTTAATCCTCCTCATAATCTTGAAAACTTAATTAGGCTGCCTTGGAGGCTCATTTTGAAAGCAAATATCCTTTATAAAAGATCAAAAGTCCTGTGTTTGTTGCCTTAGGGGGCAGCACAGTGGTTAGTTAGCACTGCTGCCTCACAGTGCCAAGCACTCGGGTTCGATTCCCAGCTTGGGTCACTGACTGTGCAGAGTCTGCACGTTCCACCCGTGTCTGTGCGGGTTTCCTCCGGGTGCTCCGGTTTCCCCCCTCAGTCCAAAAGACGTGCTGGTTAGGGTGCATTGGCCGTGCTAAATTCTCCCTCAGTGTAACCGAACAGGCGCTAGAGTGTGGCGACTAGGGGATTTTCACAGTAACTTCATTGCAGTGTTAATGTAAACCCACTTGTGACACAAATAAATAAACTTTAAACTTTGTTTCTGATTATACATTCCTCAATATACTTTTGATTCCCAAATATCCATTTCGATTCCCAAATATCCATTTTGATTAACATGTACAAACACATTTGATTTTCTGAAGTTGGATATTTTTATGTCTCTGATATTTTTGCAGACTCTCATGACTATCTGAATTCTAATAATGGTCACTGGATTTAGAATAACCCTTACCTCTGCCTCTTTGCATCTAAATCACTACTAAAGTTTCAATTCTGAATAGCCACATTAACTGTGCTGACTGATGAACTAAGGACACAATCTTGCACAAACAGGGATTTCTTTGGATTTCCGTTTGCCAGTCGATACTCGAGTAATTGAAATTGCCCAGGATGCACGCTCTGTTCTTTTTTACAAGCCCTCCTTATTGGTAGAAACATTGCCCTGTCTTCGCTCTCCTCCTGTCTCTAACAACATCTAATAATTACCCTCTTCTTTCTCCCCTTGACCTTAACCCATCTGGTCTCTGCTGCATCAGACAAAGCATTTATTAGTTTTTATGGATACAGTGCTCTCTCTCGTCCATATTACCAATCCCTCCACCGCTTTGTTACTCTTGTCCCTTCTATAGGCTTGTTTGATCTCCCAGTCAATGGCCTGGTTCAGCAGGTCTTTATTAATCCAGTAACCTTGCACCACTTCTTCAATAGGAATGTTTCCAATTCCATAAACTTGCTTCAGATCCTCCTGTAGCCATTGTGAAAAGAACATTAGCTTCAACCCCCTGCCCCACTGCTCATGTTCTTGTGTCTTGTTAAGATTGCGTTCATCATTCATTAGTCCATCCTCACCTCAGTACTGGCTGCCTATAAATCTAATGGACCATATTTCGCAGTTAGCAGGCTGCTCACCCCTGACCACAAGCTAAGAGCTTTGCCTCTGTCTCCGTGTAGAGATGTTGCAACTGGTGGCAGCTTTCATTACCCGCATTTCCAACGTGGAGCTAGAGTGTGGTCATCAGGCTGTCCGTGCAGCCTGTCACACTGAAGAATTTCACGCACACAGACAGACACACACATGTGTATGCATGGGCAGACCTGGACAGACACATGCAGACAGGCAGTCAGACATGGACAGACATATGCAGCCCGAGGCGTTTGCATGTGCACACGTGCATACACACACACACCCAGACACATGCAGCCAGAGGCGCTGGTGCTCGCGCGCACGCACAGGGGAGTCAGTGGCCTAGTGGTATTATTGTTATGCTATTAATCCGGAACCTCAGCTAATGTTCTGGGGACCTGGGTTCGAATCCCGCCACAGCAGATGGTGAAATTTGAATTCAACAAAAAATATCTGGAATTAAGAATCTACTGATGACCATGAAACCATTGTCGATTGTCGGAAAAACCCACCTGGTTCACTCGTGTCCTTTAGGGAAGGAAATCTGCCATCCTTACCTGGTCTGGCCTACATATGACTCCAGAGCTGCAGCAATGTGGTTGATTCGCAACTGCCCTCCAAGGGTAACTAGGAATGGGCAATAAATACTTGCCAGCCAGTGATGCCCATGTCCCAGGAATGAATAAAACAGACACACACAGCCAAGAGGCTCTTACGCACGCATGCATGCACACAAAATTAAAAGCATTAAAATAAAATCACTTTTAAAGATGCTTACATAGTGCAAATTGAAGAATGTTGCATGCACACACAAGGCATGATGAGGCTAAAATATTCTGGGGGGGGAAAAGAAAGCTTTTTAACACTAGTTCGAAAAGATTAGCTAGAGAAGTCTAGCTAATCATTTAAGAGCAATCCATGATTACAAAATTATATTTCCAGGGTCAGTTCTGTTCATCAAATTTTATTAATCATGTTGCTATCAAAAATCCAGTGAAATTTAATTGAACATGGTGAAACTTTTTAAGGGATTTCACATGGTGATGTGGGGGTGGAAAATTGAAACTCTTGATTTCAGTGATTGTTGGCACTGGGTGCAGAGTCACAGAGCAACCTGTGCGGAGTCCTGAGAGATAAACTGCACCTTCAGTACTTTCCGTGCCAACCTGCGCATTCCTGACACCCGAGAATTGTGGTCAGACTCAGAGAGGGGGATACATGAGGGCGAATGTTGATAATCCGTCAGGCACCCAGCACAGTCTGGCCCAGTATCCAAGAAGCACTCAGTGGTTCATATGTTTGTACAATTCTAGTCATGAACCCATTGCCATGTCTGGGACAAATCTGAAAAACACAGCGTTGTATCCTTTTTCCATTCTGTTTTCCTGGCAAATTGCCTCAACTGAGGAGTTCCAGTTATCTCTCTGGTTGGTGTCTTTAGAGAGTTCAGTTGTCCAAGAATGTGTCCTCGTTCTCTGAAGAATGAAATCAATAGGGGCACTTATTTTTAGCCACGTTTACTTCAAGTAAGTGAATAAGAAAGTGGAAAAGAACATTCAAAAGTAAGTAGAAGATTCAAACAGAGCACTGTTTTAATGTAAGTTTATTATCGTTGAGTTATTTGAGTCTTACTTTGAATCTAATTTTTAACTGCATATTAAATCAACTGTAATTTGTTCAGTAACATGGGTGGAATTTTCCAGTCCTCGCAGCGGGTTTTATGGCAGATGGGACGACACTGTAGTCAGCTTCCCGTCAGCGTACAATGATGGCAAGAGCGTGCACTCGCACCTGGCATGATGGGTAACCATTCCCGCCAGACTTCTACTTATTTTTGAATGTTCTTTTCCACTTTCTTATTCACTTACTTGAAGTGGCTAAAAATAAGTGCCCCTATTGATTTCATTCTTCAGAGAATGTGGACATATTCTTGGACAACTGAACTCTCAAACCACAGTGGGTGGAGCATATACAACTTGGATCTTCTGACTTCAGGAACATCCAGGGGTTTGGGTCTTTGTCAATGGTGGGTAAGTCGATGTCCGGGCACGAGCCATCCTGCCCGGCCCACCTCGCCTAGTGTCAGCAAGCCCCCAACTGCATTATTAATGAGGCCAGCACCCCACAGAATCATAGAATCCCTGCAGTGCAGAAGGAGGCCATTCGGCCCATCGAGTCTACATCAACAACAATCCCACACAGGCCCTATCCCCATAACCCCACATATTTACCCTGCTAATCTCCATGACACTACGGGGCAATTTAGCATGGCCAATCAACCTAACCCACGCATCTTTGAAGTATGGGAGGAAACCAGAGCACCTGGCGGAAACCCCCACAGATACAGAGAAGACGTGCAAACTCCACCCAGACAGTCCCCCAAGGCTGGAATTGAACCCTGGTCTCTGGCGCTGTGAGGCAGCAGTGCTAACCACTGTGCCACCGTGCCAGCTCACGATATGGCGCTAATTCCCACCGGCCTACATGATGGGAAATATTCCCCATTCTTGCCCCTGCTACCGGACTGAGTCCTACAAGGGAATGTTCTACCCTATGATTCAAGAATTTGGAGTCAGAACACTTGAATGTTGTTTTTTTTAAAAAATGGAGGGAAGCGATTGGAATGTAATGGGCTGGAGCTTGCTGGAAGAATACCAATGTGTTAATGACACAACTGGTGGGATTTTACGACCTTGCTCGAGCAAGACCGGAAGTTACCGCCCAAGGTCAGTGGACATTTCCTTGCCCGCTCCGATTCCGTGACCGGCGAGGCAGTAGAATTCCAGTGATCAAGTTATTCTTGTGAAAGTCAGCTGGCTGGTTCGGGGCGAATCTCCAGAACTCCACCTTTGCTTCGCAAGAACAGAATCACACCTTTGGCCTTCTCGTGATTTTTGCCAGATTTGCAAACTAAATACCCATCCTGAAAGTTAAATCTGGTGATTAGAAACACAAGTACCCTCTTAATGATTTGATAATGGTTGGGGACGAGTTGAAGCTGCATTCTGTTAGGTAATCAATGGTTCTCAGAGACATGGTGGCACAGTGGTTAGCACTGCTGCCGCACAGCGCCAGGAACCCGGATTCAATTCCAGCCTCAGGTGACTGTGTGGAGTTTGTACATTCTCCCTGTGTCTGCGTGCGTTTCCTCCAGGTGCTCCGGTTCCCTCCCACAGTCCAAAGATGTGCCGGTTAGGTGGGTTGGTCATGCAAAATTGTCCCTTTGTGTTGGAATTAGTGGGTAAATATGGGGATAGGGCCTGTGTGGAATTGTTGGCTTGATGGGCCAAATGGCGTCCTTCTGCACTGTAGAGTTTCTATGATTCTACTTTAAACATTTCAAATTTGAAATCAGGATTATATGCCTACTTTTCCTTCTGTCTTTTGTTTTCTCTCACCCTTAATCCAGTCTTTCTATTACTGTCTTTATTTCTCTCTCTACATGATTTGACTAATTCATCCACTATTATGGCACCCTCCATCTCTGTTTCTTGTGTTTCTTTCTCAAATCTTAAACCTCACTAATTAGGGAGAGATATTATTCAATCATCTCAGTCCCAGGACATCACTGCAGGGGTTCCTTGGGGGAGTGTCTGTGGTGCAGCCATCTTCAACTGCTTCATCAGTGATCTTCCGTCCATCACAAGGTCAGAAGTGGGGATGTTCGCTGATGATTGCACAACGTTCAGCATCAGTCGCGTCTCCTCAGATACTGAAGCAGTCGATGTCCAAATGTAACAAGACCTGGACAATATCCAGACTTGGGCTGACGAGTGGCAAGTAACATTCATGCCACACAAGTGCCAAGCAATGGTCATCTCCATCGAGAAAGAATCTAATCATCGCCCCTCGACATTCAGTGGCATTGCCATTGCTGAATCCCCACTGGGTGTTATCATTGACCAGAAACTGGATTGGACTATCCATATAAATACTGTGGCTACAAGAGCAGGTCAGAAGCTAGTAACCATGTGGTGGTGCAGGCTTGATGGGCTGAATGGCCTCCTTCTGCACTGTAGGGACTCTAACTGCCCTTTAGAATCCAGCATTTCCTTTGACGATCTCTGGTGTTGAAACACCTGGAGTAGACCTGGAATCTACAAGTGGTTGTATTAAACCAGAGAGTAAGCAACCCATAGGAGTCTGAACTTCCTTTAAACTTGTAAGTCTTTATTTGCTTGAGCCCTCGGTGTGCTTGCCACTTCCTTTGGTTTGTTTGCCAACATCCTCCAGCTTTCCTGCAAGCGCTCTCCCCTGGTGTTTCTCTTGTGCCACCTCCCCTGTGTACCTGTTCAGTGCCTCAGCATGTCTGCTGATCTCCCCTTTGAGTTTGGTTGGTGTCTTGGTAGATAATGAAGGAGCACATCTCTTTAATCGCTTGCCATCATTATCCTTTGCTTTCAGACAAAGGAAGAAAGTGACGATTCCAATTCAAGTAGATAGATCACAGGCATGGAATAAATCTATAAAAAGGGAAACCTGTTGGAAAAGCTTTGTTACATGATATATATTACAGGATTGTATAAAAGTTTGACCATTGATAAAATAGGATTGATCTCGTAATGTCAGTTGTGACTAATGTTCAATAATAGCTTCAAAATTACTTTTAAATTAATTGGAATAGGAACCGTTACTTGGGAGCAGTGGGGGGGCGATCTCATAGAAACCTATAATATTCTAACAAAACTAGACAAGGTAGATGTACGAAGGATGTTCCCGATGGTGGCAGTGTCCAAAACTAGGGGTCACAGTCTAAGGATACAGACCATTTAGGACCGAGATGAGGAGAAATTTCTTCTACCAGAGAATGGTCAGCCTGTGGAATTCACTACCACAGAAAGCAGCTGAGGCCTAAACATTGTATGTTTTCAAGAAGCCGTTAGATAAAGCACTTGGGGGCAAAGGTGATCAAAGGATAGGGGGGGATCAGGCTTTTGAATTGGATGATCAGCCATGATCATAATTAATGGTGGAACAGGCTCGAAGGGCCGAATGGTCACCTCCGGCTCCTATTTTCTATGTTTCAGTATTTCTCATTGAGTTTCAAAATCTGTGTGCCTGCTGCTTGGAGGTGTATGACAGCAAACCCGCAAACCACTATTAGCTGACGCCATCCTGACACCACCCACCCACCCACCCACCAGAGTCCCCCTAGCCGGAAACAAAACACATGCTAGGAGTTGCATTCTAACTGCACGACTTCTAGTTGTGAATGAGAAATTTAAGATTGCAGCTTAATGCTTGTTCAAGTTCACCCATGCCTGACCTTGCACGAAGGACAATGTCCAGCAACATCTAATTATCTACAGATTGAAAACAGATCCGTCAATCCTAGTATGATTACGTCATTTACTGTTGGGTCGTAGAATGTAGAGTCGTTTTGTGGTTGTGCACTTTTCACTGTTTATGTTCCATGTATTCAACCAAACATTATTAATGTCTCCAACATAGCACTCTAACTATCTACTGTGTGTCCTCTTGGGAGCTTTATTGCTATTATATACATTTTGTAGTGTGTTTAATGCCACTCGTGGTGGTTACCTGCCAGTGCACAGTGCAGCCTTGCCACAATCTACATACACCTTGTTATCATGTTCTGCTCGATTAATCCTCTTATTCGAATCTCTGAGAATCAAATAAAAACGTTCATGGGATGTGGGCATCGTTGGCTGGGCCAGCATTTATTGTCCATCCCTGAGGGCACACTGCTGTGGATCTGAGGTCACTTGTAGGCCAGACTGGGTAAGGATGACAGATTTCCTTCCCTAAAGGACATTAGTGAACCAGATGGGCTTTTCCAACAATTGACAGTGGTTTCATGATCATCAGTAGACTTGAATTCAAATTTTACCATCTGTCGTGGTGGGATCCGAACCTGAGTTTCCAGAGAATTATCCTGGGTCTCTGGATTACTCGTTCAGTGAGAGTCCCACTACACCACCACCTCCCTTCCAAAATGAATGTAAAGGAAGAGCAAGAAAAGGAAAGTACAATATTTTTTTTAAGAAAAGCATTTTGGAAAGAAAATTATGCAAAAGTAGAACTAAATAAAACTTAATGATTTAAAGAATTGAGGAAGCATCTGTTTGTGGTCTTGGCTTGGGTGGTGTTTGCACAGGAACACATACATAGTTGGAGGGACTGCTTGATTAGTTAGCCTGAAATCTGTGTTTTCCCCCATGCTCCCTTCAGACCTCTGAACGACTCTGACCCAAGGGAAAACGTGGACCGATCCCATATGGGAATAGTGTCCTTCTGCATTATCTGACATCCCACAGCTATCGCTTGAATGTGAGTCTCTATATGTGATGGCTATATGGTGAAACCTCTACGTGGTGAGCTACCGCGTTACCCCGCGCTTTGGCAGACAGACGAGGAAGGATGAATGGGAACTGGAGCTATCTCCCAACACTCTACAGGTTGAATCATTGACAGTCCCAACACGCGGGGGGAAAGCAGTGACACGTTGAACAGAAATTAGTCGGCACATCTGGTTTACCACAAAATCTGGTGTTGATCATACCAGTATTAGTCATGTCAGCGTCACGGCAGCATTTAGACCGAGTGTACTTAAGGGAAATCTTACAACAATCCAATAGCTTCTGCGTTCTTTCTTTGTCTGGTGCTAGCCCACGATATACCAGGTTATTGAATTCAATTTTACAACTTACTTTGGTTGGATTTGAGCTTAATATCCGTGGATTTCAAGCTTCTTTCTAGCCTCGCCCTAAGTTGATCTTCCTCTACACCCTAGCTATGACTGTAAGGCTACATTCTGCACTTTCTCCTTTCCTTCTCTATGAATGGTATGTATAGCGCGCAAGAAACAATACTTTTCACTGTATACCAATACATGTGACAATAAATCAATCAAAATCTTTGCTTAACCATAAGACTTTTACAGAATGACCACTCCTGCAGTCTTCACGATACATTGGAAGCAACTGTAGAATTGCCAATCATAAGTTGTTAGTTATTTTAATGTTTGAGCCAAGGGAATGATGTCAGTTATTTCTGCAAATTTGTTTCTTGTGTGTTATGCTGATGCGATTCCAAAGTATAATTCAAACTTTCTTTCATTTGAAAAAGAATAATATGAAAACTAAAATGGAGCCCCTGAATTGCAGCGCATTTTCAAGATTTCTCCAAATGGTCGGGCTTTTATGGAAAAGATCTTCGTTTCTCATGGGATTGTTCCTGTCCGCTCGACTGACTGTCATTCCTCACCATTTTCTCTGAGGGCCGGGAATCTTTGGATCTCTTCCTGAAAAGGTGGTGGAAGCAGAGTCTTCATCATAGAATCCCTACGGTGCAGAAAGAGGCCATTCAGCCCATTGAGTCTGCACAGGCAAACATCTCACCCAGGCCCTATCCCCGTAACCTTATATATTCACACTTGCTAATCCCCCTGACACGAAGGGACAATTTAGCATGGCCAATCCACCTAACCCGCACACCTTTGGAGTATGGGAGGAAACTAGAGCACCTGGAAGAAACCCATGCAGACACAGGGAGAACGTGCAAACCATTTTAAGAGTTGTCATAGCCTCCAGACTTAGGGTCATAGAATCCCTACAGTGCAGAAGGATGCCATTCAGTCCATCGAGTCTGCACAGACAACAATCACAGACAGGGCCCATCTCTGTTACCCCATGCATTTACCCTGCTAATCCTCGAGCACTAAGGGGCTATTTAGCATGGCCAATCCATCTAATTCGCGCATCTTTCGACTGAGGAGGAGTCTGGAACACCCGGAGGAAACCCACACAGACACAGGGAGAATGTGCAAACCCCACACAATCACGCAAGGCCGGAATTGAACCCGGGTCCCTGGCGCTGTGAAGCAGCAGTGCTAACCGCTGTGCCACCGTGCTGCCCAACTTTGAATATTTTTAAGGCAGCGGTAGATAGATTTCTGGTAAGCAAGGGGAGGGGTGATAGGTTATTGGGGGTAGACGGGATGCAGCTTTGAGGTTACTATCCGATCATCCATGTTCTGATTAAATGGTGAGCGGACTCGAGGGGGTTGAATGTTCCTGCTCCTCCTTTGTATGTTTTGTATGTCCATCATAAGAACTTAAGAACATAACAAACCTGTTAGAGTTCTTTGAAGAGATAACAAATAGGTTAGACCAAGGAGAGCCAATGGATGTTATCTATCTTGACTTCCAAAAGGCCTTTGACAAGGTGCCTCACGGGAGACTGCTGAGTAAAATAAGGGCCCATGGTATTCGAGGCAAGGTACTAACATGGATTGACGATTGGCTGTCAGACAGAAGGCAGAGAGTTGGGATAAAAGGTTCTTTCTCAGAATGGCAACCGGTGACAAGTGGTGTCCCGCAGGGTTCAGTGTTGGGGCCACAGCTGTTCTCTTTATATATTAACGATCTAGATGACGGGACTGGGAGCATTCTGGCCAAGTTTGCCGATGATACAAAGATAGGTGGAGGGGCAGGTAGTATTGAGGAGGTGGGGAGGCTGCAGAAAGATTTAGACAGTTTAGGAGAGTGGTCCAAGAAGTGGCTGATGAAATTCAACGTGGGCAAGTGCGAGGTCGTACACTTTGGAAAAAAGAATAGAGGCATGGACTATTTTCTAAACGGTGACAAAATTCATAATGCTAAAGTGCAAAGGGACTTGGGAGTCCTAGTCCAGGATTCTCTAAAGGTAAACTTGCAGGTTGAGTCCGTAATTAAGAAAGCAAATGTAATGTTGTCATTTATCTCAAGAGGCTTGGAATACAAAAGCAGGGATGTACTTCTGAGGCTTTATAAAGCACTGGTTAGGCCCCATTTGGAGTACTGTGAGCAATTTTGGGCCCCACACCTCAGGAAGGACATACTGGCACTGGAGCGGGTCCAGCGGAGATTCACACGGATGATCCCAGGAATGGTAGGCCTGACATACGATGAACGTCTGAGGATCGTGGGATTATATTCATTGGAGTTTAGGAGGTTGAGGGGAGATCTGATAGAAACTTACAAGATAATGAACGGCTTAGATAGGATGGACGTAGGGAAGTTGTTTCCATTAACAGGGGAGACTAGGACGCGGGGGCACAGCCTTAGAATAAAAGGGAGTCACTTTAGAACAGAGATGAGGAGAAATTTCTTCAGCCAGAGAGTGGTGGGTCTGTGGAATTCATTGCCACAGAGGGCTGTGGAGGCCGAGACGTTGAGCGTCTTCAAGACAGAAATTGATAAATTCTTGATTTCTCGAGGAATTAAGGGCTATGGGGAGAGAGCGGGTAAATGGAGTTGAAATCAACCATGATTGAATGGTGGAGTGGACTCGATGGGCCGAATGGCCTTACTTCCGCTCCTATGTCTTATGGTCTTATGGTCTTATGGAAATAGGAGCAGGAGTAGGCCATCTAGCCCCTCAAGCCTGCCCCGCCATTCAATAAGATCATGGCTGATCTGAAGTGGATCAGTTCCACTTACCCGCCTGATCCCTATAAACTCCTAATTCCCTTACCGATCAGGAATCCATCTATCCGTGATTTAAACATATTCAACGAGGTAGCCTCCACCACTTCAGTGGGCAGAGAATTCCAGAGATTCACCACCCTCTGAGAGAAGAAGTTCCTCCTCAACTCTGTCCTAAACTGACCCCCCTTTATTTTGAGGCTGTGCCCTCTAGTTCTAGCTTCCTTTCTAAGTGGAAAGAATCTCTCCACCTCTACCCTATCCAGCCCCCTTCATTATCTTATAGGTTTCTATAAGATCCCCCCTCAGCCTTCTAAATTCCAACGAGTACAAACCCAATCTGCTCAGTCTCTCCTCATAATCAACACCCCTCATCTCTGGTATCAACCTGGTGAACCTTCTCTGCACTCCCTCCAAGGCCAATATATCCTTCCGCAAATAAGGGGACCAATACTGCACACGGTATTCCAGTTGCGGCCTCACCAATGCCCTGTACAGATGCAGCAAGACATCTCTGTCATGGCTCAGTTGGCAGCACGCTTTGAGTCCCAAAGGTATGGGTTAAAATCCCGCTGCAGGAGAGCACAAAAATCATGGGTTGACATTGGAGTGCTGAGCTGTTGGAGGTGCTGTCTTTTGGCTAAGACATTGACTGAGGTTTGACGTATTCCCTCAGGCAGAGAAAACAGTGCGGACGCACTATTTTGAAGCAGGGCAGGGTAGTATGTTATCCTTGGTGCCCTGGATGATATTTGTCCCTCTCTAACGTTTTTAAAAGAAAACAAATTAACTCTCATGATCACGTTGCTGTTTCTGGGAGCTTGCTGTGCACAATTAGCTTCTACATTTCCGATATTACGATAGTCACTACTGTACATTTTAAAAAAAATACACCATTGATTGTAAAGCACCTTGGAACATCTGGAGGTTGTGAAAAATGCAAGCCTTCTGGTTCCTTTACTCATGCTGACGAACAATGTCGGGTGGGGGCACAGTGGTTAGCAGTGCTGCCTCACAGCGCCAGGGACCCGGCCTCGGGTCACTGTGTGTGTGGAATCTGCACGCTCTCCCCATGTCTGCGTGGGTTTCATCCGGGTGCTCTTTTTTTATTCATTCGTGGGACATGGGCGTCGCTGGCTAGGCCAGCATTCATTGCCCATCCCTAGTTGCCCTTGAGAAAGTGGTGGTGAGCTGCCTTCTTGAATCGCTGCAGTCCAGGACTCCCACACTCCAAAGATGTGTGGGTTAGGTTGATTGGCCATGCTAAATTGCCCCATCATGTCGGGGGGGGGGCAGGGGTTAGCAGGGTAAATACATAGGATTACGGGGACAGGGCCTGGATGGGATTGTTGTTGGTGCAGGCCCGATGGGCTGAATGGTCTCTTTCTGCATCAGTAACTGTGAGAATAAAGATTGGATTTGTTTCCTGAACAAGTTGCTGCTGAACACAAGGATTGAGACTTTACTTATCAGCAAGATTCCAGCCTGCAGATGATCTTGGTGCTTGTGTCATCTGATAGATGTAGTTATACGTTAGGAATACCACTAATACAATGAGATTTGTTTCAATTCACTACTAATTTGTCCATTGCTGTTGGGGCTTATTAAATATCAGTGGCTTTGTGACATCAATGTCATTCAGCCAGGCAGCGCACTTGTCTGAGATTTTGACAGAATGACTGCTCCTGTCATCTTCACGGTACATTGGCAGCAGCTGTAGAATTGCCAATCAAAAATAGTCCAACACCTTCCTTGTTACTTGGAGATGCACAGCATGAGAGGGCTGGATGTTGGTTCTTTGCCCAAGTTCCATGACGATCCTCGCTGTGAGAGGGAGGCGAGCAACCAGAATGGATTTGAGTTCAGATTGAAGGCGGCAGCTGTGTGAAGTTTCCATGATCCTTTTCCCGAGCAGGTGACTGTTCCCGGACCTCTGCCAACGCCACTCTTGGGCTGGCCTTTCAAAGCTATGCAAGAATGATCCAAGTTTTTGCCTTGTCTCCCTGCAGTAATCACTGTCTCTTGCCTCTTGGACTGCAAGAACTAGGAGCGGAAATCCACATCCGTCCACTCAATTTCCCAACGCTGTAGAATGCGGTCTTTCCTTATCACCCAGCATAATCTCTTTATAAACGTGACCTCGACATGTTATTCTAGTGAAACACTGATATTTCTGCTTTGCAAATCTGACCAGACAAACTCTTCCAAGTATTTATTTTGTTGGGAAAAGGAAAGTGGGTCTATTTTTTAAAAACCCCCACCCCACCCCACCACCACCATCTTTATTGCCCCAGTTTTGGGGTATTGGCAGAGTAACTCAAATCCGCAATCTTGGACCGAGGCCGTGTGGATTTCAGAACTTGCCAGATTTCAGTGATTGATTCATTGAACAGGGGGATGCAGGGAAACCAACTGATATGATTGCAAAGCACTTTAGCTTAATGGTCATGTCACTGCTGATATTAATTCACTTCTCTGGCATTAGATTTAATAACTCTTGTGCCTCCCCCACTTCCCTAACATCAGTGCACCCTGTTTAAAATTAGAAAAAGATCAATCAAACTGAAATAATGATTTTAAAAAACCCGGTTATTGTAACTGGAAACTGTTTGTTTCTTAGTCATGCAAGATCGTACATTCTCTTTAACAACTCTCTGTGAACTGACTTGGGCGAACTGCAAGAAGGCAGTCAGTGCCCATGGAATTTGAAGACTTTTGGGACTCGAGTGCAGTGTTTGAATCGAAGCTTCTATTCAGATGGCCCTAATGGCATCAAAACTCTTGGGTGCAAGATGAGGAAGGGGGGATTGACCAGGTAGGCATGGAGAGGACGTTTCCTCCTGTGGGGCAGTCCAGAACGAGAGGTCATTGTTTTAGGATAAAGGGTGGCGGATTTAAAACCCTGATCAGGGGAAATTACTTCTGAGTCATGAGTCTGTGGAATTGACTACCCCAGAGTGTGGTTGTCATACCCTCCAGTCTTAGGATCATAGAATCCCTTCAGTGCATAAGGAGGCCATTCATGGACAACAATCACAGACAGGGCCCATCCTTGATACCCCATGCATTTACCCTGCTGATCCCCTTGACACTAAGGGGCAATTTAGCATGGCCAATCCACCTAACCCACGCATCTTTGGACTGAGGGAGGAAATCGGAGCACCTGGAGGAAACCCTCGCAGACACAGGGAGAACGTGCAAACTCCACACACACAGCCACCCAAGGCCAGAATTGGACCAGGACTTTGAGTAAATTTAAGGAAGAGGTGGACAGATTTTTAATTAGTTAAGGTTCTATCTAGATAGCCACATGAACGGAGTGGGAATCGAGGGATCCAAAAGAATGGTCTCGTTTGGACTAGGGAGCGGCGCGGGCTTGGAGGGCCCAAGGGCCTGTTCCTGTGCTGTATTGTTCTTTGTTCTTTGTTTGTTCTTTGTTTGAAGGGCTATGGCGAACGGGCAGGAAGGTGGAGTTGAAGCCAAGATAAGTTCATCCATGATCAAGTTATATGGCTGAGCAGACTCAACCAGCTAAATTGCCTACTCCTAGTTATCATTCTACCCTGTACAGTAGCAAGAATAGACACATGTCCTGATCAAGTGCAATGCATGGCTAAATATTCTACTTCATCGGATCCTGCCAGAGTCTTTTGTTCTTCCTGGGTGAGTTAATTGTCGCTGCCACATCTGCACTGGGTCAGGTGGGGGTCAAAGTTCACTGGTACTGGAGCACCAGGTTAAAAAAAACAATGTCCAGTTCTGGGGAGAGGTTTCAGATAGCCTGATTTGAGATGCTCTACCTGTAATAGCAGTTTCCAACAAATACCCAAGGATTGGACTTTACAGCTGCCTTCCAGAGAATTATCTTAAACTGCGTGAAGTAAATACTCGAGATAAGCCAATGCCATCATCTTCAGTGCTGAATTGCATATTTCCATTGATTGGTCTGTCTGATCTAGTGAGGGCTTTTAATTACTTGGCCACCAATATAACCACACTCCATATTCGACATTTACCATGTTAAGAGTTGTCATACCCTCCAGTGTTAGAATCATAGAATCCCTACAGTACAGGAGGAGGCCATTCATGGACAACAATCACAAACTGGGCCCATCCTTGTTACCCCATGTATTTACCCTGCTAATCCCCTTGACACTAAGGGGCAATTTAACATGGCCAATCCATCTAATCCACACATCTTTGGACTGTGGGAGGAAACCGGAGCACCCGGAGGAAAACCATCCAGACACGGGGAGAACGTGAAAACTCCACACAGACAGTCGCTCAAGGCCAGAATTGAACCGGGGTCCCTGGTGCAGTGTAGCAGCAATGCTAGCCACTGTGCTGCTCTGTCCATTTATGCAGTTGGGAGTTCTGCTAATTAACCATCTGTAGCTATCCATCTTTAATGAGTTAATTTAAGAAGGTACTGTTGCTCCTCCCCAATTATCTGCACTGTGTGCAAACCTTCAGCCTTTAGCCTGAAGCAAGCTGCAGTGCTAGGACCCAGCTGCACTGCAGGACCCGAGGTCCCTGCTGCCACACGGACATCAGAGTTCATGCACAGCAACAGCCCCCCCGCCCCCCCCCAAACACTCGCAGAGACGCCACGGACGCGGGACAGCGGAACAGCCACGACTCAAGACACACATAAGTACCGGGGAGCCTCCGAACGCAACGCGCCTACCTCCTTGCCAACCCTCACTGAGGAAGCGCCGGCTTCCGACTTTTATTTACCAGGTCGTTAAAAACGCGGATGCGGATTGGGCCGCATGGTGGTAAAGTGGGATTTGGTGGTAGAGTTGGGCGCGTGCTTCATTAAGTCGATTTAAATGCATGCAAATGCATTTAAATCGGCGGGCCGCCCGATCCAGGCGTGGGTGTAAAGCCACGCTCTGCTAGGAATCGGGTGCGCACCGCGTTAAAGGCTCGACGCCCAACTTTACCGCGATTTCGCACCCGAAAACGGGCGCGAAGTTTTGGTAAAATCGGGCCCATAGCGTTTCCCATCTTTAGTCATATAAAGTCTGTGTCACCCTAGACATCATTTATTGTCCCAAATATTGAAACCATATCTGGGCACAAAATAATCAAAGTTTCTTTAAAAGATCGTCTCAATTATATACATTTTTGTGCTTGGAAACCTCTAATAGTAACGAACACATATACACTTCTCAGTAAGAATAGAAAGGTGGTTGGGGTTATATTACAAATCTGTAATACAATCTGATGACCTAGTTAACTGAAAGAGTGAAGCCCAAGTGGCTTATTGTGATCAGTGCCCCAAGATCATATTACAGTTTTCACCGTGCTCCTGTTTATTGTTTACATGTTTTGTAATATATACCGACTTGCTTTTTCATCTGTGACCTTTTGTCTTTGTATTCTGCAGCAGCCAGAGGCAAGCAGTGTAGTGAGTGTCCGTCTTCCAGCAGGTCTGGCAAATTCCAGCTCTGTTCTCTGCACCAAATGTGCCCTTTCGATTTTTCTGTTTCAACCGCTCTGCTGATTGTTGTCACGCCAACTGTACACTTCACGATGGTGACTGAGCTTTCTATCGCACCACGTGAAGAGGTTTTACTTTTGCTGAAATTTGTTCTCCTCGGGGAGATCAGTTTTTATTTTGCTGTGTGTCCATTATCGGCACCGCACGCATGCATGTGCGCGCGCACACATGCACACACCTCATGTATACACCCACATGCACACCTCATGTATACACCCACGCACACCCCTCGTGTACACACACACCTCGTGTACACACACACCTCGTGTACACACACACCGCGTGTACGCACACACCTCATGTACGCACACACCTCGTGTACGCACACACCTCGTGTACGCACACACCTCGTGTACGCACACACCTCGTGTACGCACACACCTCGTGTACACACACACCTCGTGTACACACACACCTTGTGTACGCACACACCACACACACACGTCGTGTACACACAGACAAAACTCTTGTGCGTGTGTGCACGCATGCGCGCACACAACTCTCGCGCGAGTCCTCACTCACCTCACTCACCTCACACGCAGACATGTATACAGACAGGCAACTTGTATACACACACTCTCTCTCTCTCGGGCACACATACACAGCCAACTCATATACACACTGAGACACACACACACACTGGTGAAGTCCAGCATGAGGAAGTTACAAGTGTAGCTTCTTCTCGTCCGGCAATAAGCTTTATTCTCAGAATAGTTCTGTGCACTCTAACAATATAGTTTTCATTTATCTACTTGCCTTAGCAGATACCCTTCTTCAGTCAAGAAGGGTATCCAAACAAAAAGCCCTCCGATGGGGATTTTCATCCCAGCACACTGAATTGGATGATAATCCTCTAATCATTGTCATCGGGTCCTTTCTGTGAGGGTTGATGGGGCAGGGTTGGCAGTGAGGGGCGGAGGAGGTAGTGGAGGGACTTTAACATAAATTGAATATGATTCCATGGCAATGGGGCTCAACTTCTACTCGAAAGTGAGGTGTGCTATTTTACCAGGATCTTGGCCTGCCTCTGCACGATACTGGTACCATAAAAAGAAAAAGAGCAGATAGATGACTGAACCGCTTCCTCAGTCTGAACTAGAGCCAGTGCATCCGGAAAATTTGACAGAGACCATTTTCTGGCTTTGTTGTTCCCCAGTTTCAACTAACTTGTCCGAGATCATTTGAATTAGTCAGATAGTGGATAGCCAGAAGCTTTTTAGGTGGAAGAGTCAATTACTAGGGGGCACAAGTTTAAGGTGCGAGGGGCAAGGTTTAAAGGAGATGTACGAGGCAGATTTTTTACACAGAGAGTAGTGGGTGCCTGGAACTCGCTGCCGAGGGAGGTGGTGGAAGAGGATACGGTAGTGACTTTTAAGGGGCGTCTTGACAAATACATGAATAGGATGGGAGTAGAGGGATATGGTCCCCGGAAGGGTAGGGGGTTTTAGTTCAGTCGGGCAGCATGGTCGGTGCAGGCTTGGAGGGCTGAAGGGCCTGTTCCTGTGCTGTAATTTTCTTTGTTCTTTGAATTCGAGCTTTGGAAGCATTTCCGGTGCTATTGCTGGTCAGGACTCTGCTGTTCGGGTCGGAATGTGTCTGGTTCTGACTCTTGACTGGAGAGACTTTCTGTTCTTGGATGGGGAGGGTCTCCGGTGAGGGAAGAAACAACAGATGCAGCTGATGAAGTTAGCTCTGATTCGGGCGAATGGGGCCGAGCGAGGTCACCCTCTAATTGAGCCTGATGCCGTGTGAAGCTCAGCTGTGAGCAGCTCAGATTGATTGGAATGATGTAATTCCTAAAGGTGCAGTCTGCAATATTGTGCGATAACAGGAACTAATGCACACTAGGGGGGAGAGAGAAAACATCCAGAACATCTCAATTTGCTAAGTAAATGAGAACAGATTATGCAAGTGATGAACTCCATCTAGTAGAACAATTACATATAAATCAACACAACTCCTGCGTTGCTCGCTGGTTGATGACGTATTTTATACATCCTCTTTTAATCATTGAAATTTGTAGAGAGGAGCTCATCAGTGCAGTAAACTGGGCTATTATCCTGTGTCGGAGACCTGAAGAAAACAATTGGTGGAGACAGGTGGTCTGCTGTCTTTACAGACGACATGAAGAGTAACAATGTCGCTTGGGTGTTGGTCGGGGGCATCGCATTCCACTTACCCTTTGTACTGGCTGTAGTATAAATGGTTGTAAATTGGGGAGTATAAATTGACCCAGTGTATAAGTCCCGATTTTATTGGCGTCAAAAGTATAGGTCGGATTCTCCCATGTCCCTCCGAGTTCAATGGCTCACAGAGCAGGGCTGTGAGGGGGAGGTTTCAAGTGGAGTCCAAGAATCCGTTTCATTACGGAGTAAGCTTCTCGTGGGATCTTCTGCCGATGCCCACCATAGCATATCTGGAAACTCACTGAAAGCCAGCATGAAATTGATTTGAATCCTGCTAATTGGATGCAGATTAAGGCCCGACTGGAATTTTCCACGCCACCCCCAATTATCCGCAACGCCAGCAGGAAAACGCACCGGTCCGGAACACGTCTGGAGCAACGTGGTGTGCAGAAGTCGGGACTCACCTGAACAATGCCTGGGACTGTCTCCGGAGTTTGGGATGGAGGCCGCCAGCGACCCTCAAGCCTGGAACACCACAGCAGTGGGCCGGGGAGGATCTACAGGTGGATTTTCCAGGCTCAGTGTCATTGAGCATGTCCATCTTTCAGCCTCAGCGTGTTCCTGGATATCCATCTGTTTTTCTCTTCGATAGTGGGTCAGTGATGTTGGGCGCCTTTTCAATATGGTGCCCGGACAGGATAGCAAGATTTGCGCCATCATGCCCGGCACGATACTGAATACGGTGCTTAAACCCCCGAGTGCATAATTAATGAGGTTGGGGCAGGAAGATATGATGTGGTTTCCCATTGGCCTCAGTGGGAAACACTCCATGTTCCCTCCCCCAGATGGGAGAACTTTGCCCCATGTTGTTGCATTTACTCAGCATACAAGTATAACCCACAGCGGCCCCCCCCCCTGTCCTTTTAGCTACAAAATACGATTCCCAATATGTAATCAGCTTCAATCTTTCAACCTAGAAATGCACGTTTTACGTACTTTATACTGCAAGTCAACACATGAAATGGAGCAGATGATATGAGTTGTGTTGTGAAGAAGATGCATGGTAGTTTAAGACTTTTTAAATTAATTTTATTCATTCGTGGAACATGGACGTTGCTGGGGCCAGCATTTATTGCCCATCCCTAGTTGCCCTTGGAGGGCAGTTGAGTGTCAACCACATTGCTGTGGTCTGGAGTCACATGTAGGCCATATCGGATAAGGACAGCAGATTTCCTTCCCTAAAGGGCATTAGTGAACCAGGTGGGTTTTTCCGACAATCGACAATGGTTTCATGGTCATCAGTAGATTCTTAATTCCAGATATTTTTATTGAATTCACATTCCACCATCTGTTGTGGCGGGATTCGAACCCGGGTCCCCCAGAACATTAGCTGAGTTTCTGGATGAATGGTCCAGCGATAATACCACTAGGCCAACGCCGCCCACATAAAGCAGACCATGCATGATCTAGCAAGTGACAGAAATGGTCCTCCAGCAAAAGGAATGGAATATAAAACTGCTTTCAAGCAGAAAGCCGTAACATTTGCTATCTCGTCAAGGAACTGTAGTGCAATGAAGGAATTTGGGGTTGATGAAAAATTGGTGAGAGAATGGAAGAAGATGATATCCACCCTGAAGAAGGTGCCCAAGACCAAAAGTGCCATGAGAGCGGGGACCAGCCACTGGCCTGATCATGAGACACAGCAATGGAATGGTTCCTCAGAATGGTTCCATCATCATCATAAATGCAATGTGTAAGCGTGCACTTGTGGGCCAAATCAAACCCTGAGTCCAGCAAAAATTTCAGTGCAACAGGAAATCTGCTGTCCTTCCCCCGTCTGGCCACAGCAATAGAATTATAGAATCTCTGCAGTGCAGAAGGAGGCCTTCGGCCCACTGAGCCCGCTCCAACCACAATCCCACCCAGGCCCCATCCCCATAAACCCCCCATGTTTACCCCACTAATCCCCCTAACACAAAGGGGAAATTTAGCATGGCTAATCAACCTAACCTGCACATCTTTAGACTGTGGAAGGAAACCGGGACACCAGGGGGAAACCCACGCAGACACGGGTAGAATGTGCAAACTCCACACAGACAGTCACCCAAGCCGGGAATTGAACCTGGGTCCCTGGTGTTGTGAGGCAGCAGTGCTAACAACCAATGTGCCACCGTGCTGCTCCAACAAGGCACAACAGCCAAACTGTGGAGTGGAAAGGTTTGAGAAGAGTTCTAGAGAAAATGACAGGCCATGAGAAGATCAGATTCATGTTGGTACTAAGCTGCATGGTCAATGGAACAAAATTTAAACCTACGGTAAATTTCAAATGTGAGACCATGCTGTAACTCAAGTTCTCCAAAGGAGTTTTTTGGCATGCCTATGACATCAATCGGATGGATGAGGATGGAGTGAAGTTATAGATCGATACTGTGTGGAACAGACGTCTTCGTGGCCCACATGAAGAAGAATAGTGCTTACTCATGCAGGATGAGTTTAGGGATGGGGTGGCACAGTGCTTAGCACTGCTGCCTCACAGCGCCAGGGACCCGGGTTCCATCCGGCTTTGGGTGACTGTGTGTGGCGTTTGCACGTTCTGCTCATATCTGCTTGGGTTTCCTCCGGGTGGTCCGGTTTCCCCCCCTCCCCTCAGTCCAAAGATGTGCAGGTTAGGTGGATTGGCCATGCTAAAGTGATCATAACTCTATCTCCTTTACACTAACATTGGAAAGAGATGGGATCAGGCAAGCTAGGAAAGTGTTTATCTGGAGTAAGGGGAAATATGAAGTCATCAGGCAGGAGATTAGAGGCGTAAATTGGAAGGAGGTATTCTCGAGGGAAAGTACCGAAGTAAGGTGGCAGATTTTCAAATGTTTGTCTGGAGTTCTACATGACAACGTTCCGATGAGACAGGGAGGTTTTGGTAGGTTACGGGAACCGTGGTGCACGACAGCTGTGCTGAACCTAGTCAAAAGGAAAAGGAAAAGGAAAGCGTACAATAGGTTCAGAGAGTTAGGCGATGATGGGGATCTAGATGAGTATACGGCTTGTAGGAAAGGACTTAAGAAGGAAATTAGGAGAGCCAGAAGGGGTCACGAGAAGGCCCTGGCAGGTAAGATTAAGGAGAACTCTAAGGCATTCTATAAATATGTGAAGAGTAAAAGGATGAGACGTGAAGGAATAGGACCTATAAAATGTGAAGGTGAGAAAGTCTGTACGGAACCGGAAGAAATAACAGAGGTGCTTAATGAATACTTTACCTCGGTATTCACGGTGGAAAAAGACCTGGGTGGTTGTACTACAGGATTGCAGCGGACTGAGAAGATTGACTTTGTCGACCTTAAGAAAGAGGATGTGTTGGAAATTTTGAATAGCATCAAGATAGATAAGTCGCCAGGACCGGATGGGATGTACCCCAGGATACTGTGGGAGGCGAGGGAAGAGATTGCAGAGCTTCTGGCGATGATCTTTGCATCGTCGATGGAGACGGGAGAGGTTCCGGAGGATTGGAGGATTGCGGATGTGGTTCCTATATTCAAGAAAGGGAATAGGGATAGCCCAGGAAATTACCGACCGGTGAGTCTAACCTCAGTGGTTGGTAAGTTGATGGAGAAGATCCTGAGGGACAGGATTTATGAACACTTAGAGAAGTTTAGTATGCTCAAAAGTAGTCAGCACGGCTTTGTCAAAGGCAAATCATGCCTTACGAGCCTGGTGGAGTTCTTTGAAAATGTGACTAAACACATTGACGAAGGAAAAGCGGTAGATGTGGTTTACATGGACTTCAGCAAGGCATTCGATAAGGTCCCCCATGCAAGACTTCTTGAGAAAGTGAGAGGGCTTGGATCCAAGGGGCTGTTGCCTTGTGGATCCAGAACTGGCTTGCCTGCAGAAGGCAGAGAGTGGTTGTAGATGGGTCTTTTTCTGAATGGAGGTCGGTCACCAGTGGAGTGCCCAAGGGATCTGTTCTGGGACCCTTGCTGTTTGTCATTTTCATAAATGACCTGGATGAGGAAGTGGAGGGATGGGTTGGTAAGTTTGCCGACGACACAAAGGTTGGTGGTGTTGTGGATAGTTTGGAGGGACATGTGGATAGCATGGATTGGCCATGCTAAATTGCCCCTTGGTGTCAGGGGGACTAGCTAGGGTAAATTGTTAGGGTTAGGTGTTCTGTCAGAGAGTTGGTGTAGACATGACGGGCCAAATGGCCGCCTCCTGTACTGTAGGGATTCTATGGATCCCTGTGACTGAGAAGAAATAACACCAACATTGCAGTTATATCAGGGGTGCCTAACATTTGCAGTTCAACCCTTTGATGTGTTCTCAACAAACCATCGAAGCAGCGTGTTTGTGAATGGAATGGGTGGATGGCTGATGGAGAACAAAGGCTTCAGACAGACTGGAAATACGCACACTGCCTCATTTGATGCTTTGTTTGGTTCCATTATCAAATCCTGTCATGCTTTTAGTGGACAAAGTGTCACCAGACTGTTCAAAAAATACAGGATACAGAATACAGGATGGAGAAGAAAATAATTTGTTGTGGAGAGATGATTCTGAAAGCAAAAATACCAAATTGAATCGTTACAGTGATGCCATAGTCAAAGTGACTCAGACTGAACTCAATGAACCGTTTGCATCAGATGCTGAAGAGGATGAATTTTATATGTTTAAAACACTTGGGTAATATCTTTTGTGCAATTAATTAATTGAATAAACTGGGCCACGTTAATATGAATCACTGGTGTGATGTCATTTTTACACATTTCAAAATGGTGACCCTCCCCTGACACTGGCTACTGTTTTAAACGTGGCATTTAAGCCAAAGCCCCCTCCCCCCATTTGGAAAGATTTTGGATGCTTCTAAGTTCGACTTGTAAGCTGCAGTCTACAGTAAAGGTATCTGGAAGGCCTTTGTGATCTCTTGAACTACAAATGTTAATGTTGGGAGTAAAGCAGATAGACCAGCTCATGTTGCCCTAGTTTTAAACATATGCTGCAGTGGTGCGGAGCTCTGCTGGTGTGGAGCTCTGGCGTGGAGCTCTGCTGTGTGGGGTTTGGTGCTCTGGCAGGAGTTCTGCTGTGTGGGGTTTGGTGCTCTGCTGTGTGGAGCTCTGCTGTGTGGGGTGCGGAGCTCTGCTGTGTGGGGTGCGGAGCTCTGCTGTGTGGGGCGCGGAGCTCTGCTGTGTGGGGCGCGGAGCTCTGCTGTGTGGGGCGCGGAGCTCTGCTGTGTGGGGCGCGGAGCTCTGCTGTGTGGGGCGCGGAGCTCTGCTGTGTGGGGCGCGGAGCTCTGCTGTGTGGGGCGCGGAGCTCTGCTGTGTGGGGCGCGGAGCTCTGCTGTGTGGGGCGCGGAGCTCTGCTGTGTGGGGCGCGGAGCTCTGCTGTGTGGGGTGCAAAGCTCTGTTGGGTGCGGAGCTCTGTTGGGTGCGGAGCTCTGCTGGGGAACTCTGGGTGGGGCGCGGGGCTTGGCTCTGGGTGGGGCTCGGCTCTGGGGTGGGGCGCGGGGCTCGGCTCTGGGTGGGGCGCGGGGCGCGGGCCTCAGCTCTGGGTGGGGCGAGGTCTGGTGTCACTGAATGTAAATGCTGACCAGACTTGGGGCACTGAAGGCTCACAGTTGTTCGGGAATGTGCGCCACAGCCAACAATTGGCAATTAGGTCCTTAGCTGCACTGAATGTCAAGGAATGTAATGGAGAGGCCTCGGAGATGGTTAAATAAACTAAGAGCCCAAAACGGAGATTAACAGGAGCATATAAAGCAGTTAGATTTCCAAGAGAATTACTTCCCTCATTTTAAAATCTATTAACAACAGCATCCAAAGGGATAATGACTGGACTGGTCTATGCAGTCAAAAGAAAGGGTATCTTCATTCATGTTTTTTGCATATCCTTAAGGTCTAGGTTAATAAACCGGGGCCCCTGAGATCTTCAGCTTTCTGTCCCGGTGCCATCAGTTTCTTGGACTATTTTATTCATTTGTGGGACATGGGCGTTGCTGGCTGGCCAGCATTTATTGCCCATCCCTAGTTGCCCTTGGAGGGCAGTTGAAAGTCAACCACATTGCTGTGGCTCTGGAGTCACATGTAGGCCAGACCAGGTAAGGATGGCAGATTTCCTTCCCTAAAGGGCATTCGTTAACCAGATGGGTTTATCCGACAATCGCTAATGGTTTCATGGTCATCAGTAGACTCTTAATTCCAGATATTTTTTATTGAATTCAAATTCCACCATCTGCTGTGGCGGGATTCGAACCCCGCTGAGCTGAGTTTCTGGATTAATAGTCCAGCAATACCACTAGGCTATCGCCTCTCCCTCTGTCATTGCTGCCCTCCTGGCTACGTGACATTTCCCAATAAGGGAGGTGACCCACTCGCACGAACTCCAACGCTCTGAGCGTCATTACTGCCGCACACTGGCCAATTTTCCTTCCTTGCAGGGAAGAGGCCAACTTAACACTCACTCCCTGTCTTTGTCTGTCAGCCAAAATAGGAGCTCGGCGTGTGGGCGATTGCGAACATGAAGCCGTGTGCGGCCGTTTTTCCCGCGGAAATAGTGCGCTTTTTCCTGACACCCCAGCCCGCTTGTTCCAATCGCTGGTGCATTTGGAACAATTTTCTGTGATTGCTGCCCCTTAATTCCAGGTGACCAGCCGACGCAGGGAGTCTGCAGACGGAGCGCTCCGAGTCATTATTAAAAATAGCTCTGTAAACTCTCCTCTGTGCGTCTGAGCAAGATGTACGTGAAATTTCAAATCAGAAGCACAACTGGAGAGGAGCCATTAATCTATGTCGGAAAGCAGTCCGAATGAAGAGCAAATTAATTTCCCCATTACACATCTCTTGAATTTACGCTCTGTTGGAATATTAACTGAGAGAAAAATTAAAATTAAACACTGTGCGTTAAATATTTCATTGCTCCCTGAATGCATTAAAAAGAATTGTAATCATGTTGCTTTTAGTTAGGTGCGAGGAGACTGCCACAGTGAGGTGGGAATTTAATTTATTGGAAACACAGATCATTTCATATTTTATTATGGTGGGCGAACTGATGCAAATATAGTACTTAATTCTACCATAATATAAACTGGGATGTGTTTACTTTGTACAGAAGAAAATTGCTTTGCAGTTGTTTGACTTCTGTCTACTAATATTACTAACATTAAAACATTCCCTCTCTGACTTGGATATATTAAACAGAGCTGTAGAGCCTTGACACAGTTTAGTGACAGAGCACTCGACAGATTAAAGATGCCAGTAATTCTTGTTGCGGTTGAGAAGTGATTTGCCTGTAAAATTTGAAGTTGTATTGCCCCGCAATTTTGTTGTTGAAATCTCTAGCACTCACTTGAGTACAGTACTAACAATCCGACTTAAATCCCATTTCCTATTTTTCGCGACCTTAACATGGGAACAATATGCTGAATTGAATACAAACCGAGCTCCTGCGTTTCTTCCTCTGCCGCTTCAATCTCAGATCGCTGTGGATGTGATTGCAGCTCACACGAGGGAATATGTGCCAACGTCCTTTCCCTTTTGAGGTGGCACGGTGGCCAGCACTGATGCCTCATGGCGCCAGAGACCCAGGTTCAATTCCGGCCTCGGGTTACTGTCTGTGTGGTGTCATGATGTGGAGTTGCCGGCATTGGACTGGGATGGGCACAGTAAGTAGTCTCACAACACCAGGTTAAAGTCCAACAGGTTTATTTGGTAGCACGAGCTTTGGGAGCACCGCTCCTTCATCAGGTGAGTGCAGGGTTTGTTTCACAAATAGGGCATATATAGAGACAAACTCCATTATCTTGTAATTGAGTTTGTGTCTCTGTGTGCCCTGTTTGTGAAACGAATCTTGCACTCACCTGATGAAGGAGCAGTGCTCTGAAAGCTCGTGCTACCAAATAAACATGTTGGACTTTAACCTGGCGTCGTGAAACTACTTACTGTGTGGAGTTGCACATCCTCTTCGTGTCTGCATGGGTTTCCTCCGGGTGCTCCGGCTTCCTTCCACAGTCCAAAGATGTGCTGGTTAGGTGCATTGGCCATGCTAAATTGTCCCTTGGTGTCAGGGGATTAGAATGGTACATATATGGGGCTACAAGGATAGGGCCTGGGTGGGATTGTTGTCGGTGCAGACTAATGGGCCAAATGGCCTCCTTCCGCATTGTAGGGCTTCTATGATTCTCTCTCTCCCCTCCCCCCCCCCACCCCACCACCCCCCCCCCCCCCACCCCCCCCCCCCCCCCCGCAACACCACCACCCAGCTTCACAAAGCTGCAGAACTCCCTGATGGTGTGAACACTCAGTATGGTAATGAAATGCATAAAACAGAAACTGTCCAAGTTCCAGCAATGATTACAAGATCGACCTGAGAGACGCGGAACTCGATTGCCCACCTTCCCAAAAAAGCCCCACAGTTGTCGCACCAGGGCAGTCCGCTTTCTCTTATTAGATTCTGGGTATGTGTTTCCACTCGTCCCAACGTATTTCCATTCCATGTATTTACCACTCTTTGTATGAAGAACTAACTGTCTAACATAATTGTCTTTATTGCTATTTTTGAACCTCTATTCTACTGCCATGGTTTAAAGTGATCCAAATTTGCCCTTCTGATACAGTCTATTATCTATATTTCTCTACTAAGATCACCTTTACATTGGCTCTCTTCAAAGCTTAAAGGGCCCAAGTTTCACCAATTTTTCCTCATAATTCAGACTCATTTGTTTAAGAGTGTCCTGGGTTTACATTTCTCTGGACTCCGCCCCCACTGTGATTGACAGGGCACTCAACTGTGTCCAACCCACCTCCCGCACCTCTGCCCTCACCTTTTCCCCACCTTCCACGACAGGGTCCTCACTTTGCACCCCACCAGCCTCCATTTTCAAAGGATCATCCTCCGCCATTTTCTCCAGTTCCAGTATGGTGGCACCACCCAAACTCGTCTTCTCCTCAGCTGCCCTGTCAGCATTCCGCAGGGACCATTCCCGCCGTGACACCCTGGTCCTGCCCCTTTACCACATCCCTCCTCACTGTCCAACGGCCCAAACACTCCTTTCCGGAGAAACAACATTTCACTTGCACTTCCTTCAATCTGGCCGATTATATTTGCAGCTCCCAATGCGGTCTCCTCTACATTGATTGAAACTAAACGCAGATTGGGCGATCGCTTTGCGGAACACCTTTGCTCTGTCCGCAGGCATGACCCCAACGCTCCAGTCGCTTGCTATTTCAACTCAGCATTGTGCTCTCATGCCCACATATCAGTCCTTGGACTTCTGAAATTCTCCAGGGATGCCCAACACAAACTGGAGGAACAACGCTTTACCTCCTGGTTAGACATGTTCTGGACTCAACATTGCCTTCAACAACTTTAGACTGTGAAACATGCCCTCCATCTTGATCTGCTTAGTTTGTCCCAAGACAACACCACCCACCACCCCCCCCACTCACCCCCCTCCCCACTCACCCCCCTCCCCACTCACCCCCCTCCCCACTCACCCCCCTCCCCACTCACCCCCCTCCCCACTCACCCCCCTCCCCACTCACCCCCCTCCCCACTCACCCCCCTCCCCACTCACCCCCCTCCCCCCTTCTCCCCCCCCCCACTCACCCCGCTCCCCCCTTCTCCCCCCCCCACTCCCACTTCCCACTCCCACCTCCCCCTCCCAAGGGCAGTCTGTCACTTGTTCTTTAGTTTTGCTTTCACTGAGTACTGAGCTTTGTTCTCGTAGAATCACAGAATCCTACAGTGCAAAAGGAGGCCATTCGGCCCATCGAGCCTGCACCGACCACAATCCCACCCAGGTCCTATCCCCTTAACCCTGCGTATTTACCCTGCTCGTCCCCCTGACACTAAGGGGTAATTTAGCATGGCCAATCAACCTAACCTGCACATCTTTGGACTGTGGGAGGAAACCGGAGCACCCGGAGGAAACCCACACAGACACGAGGAGAACGTGCAAACTCCACACAGGTCGTCACTCAAGGCCGGAATTGAACCCGGGTCCCTGGTGCTGCGAGGCAGCAGTGCTAACCACTGTGCCACCGT
This sequence comes from Mustelus asterias, assembly GCF_964213995.1. Classification (NCBI taxonomy): domain Eukaryota; kingdom Metazoa; phylum Chordata; class Chondrichthyes; order Carcharhiniformes; family Triakidae; genus Mustelus; species Mustelus asterias. Next base: position 16,891,094 of record NC_135824.1, on the reverse strand, counting down.
GTCTTATCTTTATGCCACTGTTTTCTTTAGTCCTTAACGCCACCATTAACACTCCCTTTGTCAGATGTCCATAACGTCTTTGTCAATCTTTCCTTGGCTTCAACAAATCCCTGACCTTCTATTCTGCCCCACCTCCTCCACCACCCACCCCCCACTCCAACTAAAATAATCCAATATATTTCTATCCCACTTCAGTTCTGTAGAAGAGTCATTCAGACTCGAAGTGTTAACCCTGTTTCTCTCTCCACAGATGCTGCCAGACCTGCTGAGTTCATCCAGCATTTTCTGTTTTTATTTTTGATTTCTCGTGTTCCTTTGTAACTTTGCCAGATGCCTTTCTTTAGAAGTCAAGGGTGTAGCATTGTTGGGGATTAGCACAGTGCACATCACTCTTTCAGAATCCGATGGATCAGGCAGCATTTTCTCCTCCTAAATTCTTGTTAGCTGCACTTTATTAAACGATCATAACATAATCTTCGCGTGTGTGCCTGATTATTTACCTGAAATTGATGCAAGTTCAGTAGGGTCTAGCGTTGTCTGGATCTATTCCATCATTCTTTTTTTTAAACTAGGGCAGCACGGTGGCACGGTGGTTAGCACTGCTGTCTCACAGCGCCAGGGGCCCGGGTTCAATTCCCAGCTTGGGTCACTGTCTGTGCGGAGTCTGCACGTTCTTCCTGTGTCTGCATGGGATTCCTCCCACAGTCTGAAAAACGTGCTGGATAGGTTAAGGTGCATTGGCCACGCTAAATTCTCCCTCAGTGTACCTGAACAGGCGCTGGAGTGTGGCAACCAGGGGATTTTCACAGCAACTTCATTGCAGTGTTAATGTAAGCCTATTTGTGACACTAATAAATACACTTAAAATTTAAGTTAGTCTTTCAAATTTTTGCCAGGGTTCATCTTTCCTTCATAATGACTGCCAATCTCTCTCAAATCTCAGCCCATGTTTCACTTAACGCTTGGGACTGAGTATCTTCCATCTCTGGGGATTGATTTGCTTTTAGCTTGATGGGACTTCCAGCTCATTTATGTTGAATCACTAATTCTGCTTGGATTATCGCCATGCCAGATGGTTGCATTGCTCACACTTTCTCGTTAAGTGTTTAGAGGAAGTAGTAATCTAAATGAGGTGACCTCAGCTATGTTGTTGCCTTTCAGTCCCGGTTTGAGGTAGCTTAATTGGTGGATTTCCCCCTTTAGCACTTCATAACTGAGCAGGCTGCCAAAACCAAGCAATCCCTCAAAGTGGTCACTTGCATAACACAGTTGAAGGGCTACGGTACCAATGGAACGGCATCCCTTCTTCCGTCGGGAACGGCATCCCTTCTTCCGTCGGGAACATGCTCCCTTCTTCCGTCGGGAACGGCATCCCTTCTTCCGTCGGGAACTGCATCCCTTCTTCCGTCGGAGAAAAAGATACAAAAGTCTGAGGTCACATACCAGCTGACTCAAGAACAGCTTCTCCCCTGCTACAATCAGACTTTTGAATAGACCTACCTTGCATTAAGTTGATCTTTCTGTACACCCTAGCTATGTCTGTAACACTACATTCTGCACTCTCTCCTTTCCTTCTCTATGAACAGTATGCTTTGTCTGTATAGCGCGCAAGAAACAATACTTTTCACTGCATACTAACACATGTGCCAATAATAAATCAAAATCAAACTTCTGTAGTCCATTCTGGGTGGGAAACAAAGGAAAACATTGGTTGGGATTTTCCACTCCCATCACAGTGGGCGGGAACAGAAAATATCCGGTGATTGCAAAAGTCGCTTTCACCTTGTCGTAAACCCAGTTTGCGATTGTCCCTCAATGGCGAGCCGTGGCCTTTGCCGCCGTACATCGGGAAGCTAATTTCAATTCATTTGAATCTCATTATAAGCTCAGCTTGTCAGAAACATCCTCCCGCCCGCCCCCACGCCAGATTGTGCGCTCACGTTGGTGTGACTGCATGCCGACGTGTTTCACAATGGTACGTGAGCAACGTGCACGTTACTCAGGACTTTGAGGTTAGTTTGCTCGCCGTGCTTCAAGCACCACTCATGGCTATCAGCACCAGGCTTCGCAGGCAGCACCCGCATCACTTTTTGGCGGGTGCTAACGGGCAACTCTCTACCTACCAGCCCCAGTGGTAAGGCAAGGGGAGCTTTTCAATGGCTGTAGCGAACAGGCTTGCTTGGGAAAAGGGGAGAAATGGCCTCAGGCAGGGGAGCAGGCTGCAGGGCAAGGACTGTACTGGTGAAGAGGGAGTTGGGGTGGGGGGGACCTCATGTTATCTGCGCAAGTGGTCTCAAGAGGGTGAGGGAGGAGGAGGCAATTTCAGGAGGAAATGAGGCCAGATGGAAACATGAGACTGTGTGAGAGAGAGTGAGTGCTGATGTCCCTTGGGCTGGCAGTGGGGAAGATGTCAATGACTGTGTGATGGGTTTGTGAGTTTAGAGTGATGAAATAGTTGACTTTGTCTGGCGGCATGGATGAGATCATTCCTCCTCTTTCACCACTGGATTCCCGAACTCTTGTGCCCAGTGATGGCACTGACCACCACTGCCGCCATCTCCCACGCTGGGGTTGGTGAGATTGTAAGGCCTCCAGCAGCCAGAGTGGGGGAAGGGAACATCATGGTAGGCCTCAGAGGCATTCCAATGATGGGTCGCTGAAGTCTGCTTGGCTCTTGGGGCCATGTCTTGACTGGAGCAATCTTGGGCTGTAAACATTGGGAACCATGTGCAAGGCAGCAGTTTAGATATGCCACCCAGAGTGAGGTAACAGTGTCGCAGACATTCAGAGGCCACCCACCGGCGATATGATGTGTTTCCTGTGGCTGCAAAATGAATGAGGCAGGAAGTGGATGATACAAAAACCTGCCCTTGCGAATGGAGGGAAAAGCATCTTTTTCATGCCGTCACTACACTTGGTGCAGAAAATTCCACCCATGAAGTTTGATCCCACATACACCAAGTTTCTCATTTGGACAGAATTCCACATGGGTCCTGTGCCCCAGCACCTCCCTCGGGAGCCGCAACCCCACACCTTGAGCTGTCTCCTGGACATTCCCTCCACCCTTTTCCACCCGGCGCAGAAGGGCTTCCTGAGTGGGCTGCTGCTGCACACCCTCCTCCTTCTTGCCTTCCTCCAGTATCAGGACACACCCCGGGTGTTCCATTCTACTGCCCCGTGGCTGGGGCGGTCCCCAGTGGAGAGCTCGCTATGTAGGACTCCTCCCTTTTTCCACTGGGGAGCTGTTGTGGAGGGTGTTGCGCCTGGCAGTGCCATGCAACCGTATGCTAAGGGGATTCACGGATTCCCAGGCCACAGGCTTTTTATTGAATCATAGAATCACTACAGTGCACAAGGAGGCCATTCAGCCCATCGAGCCTGCATCACCCAGGCCCTATCCCCTTAACCCCATATATTTACCCTGCTAATTGCCCTGACAAACTAAGGGGCAATTTGGCATGGCCCATCCACCTAACCTGCATATCTTTGGGAGTGTGGGAGGAAACCGGAGCATCCGGAGAAAACCCACGCAGACACTGGGAGAATGTGCAAACTCCACACACACACTTGAGGCTGGAATTGAACCCAGGTGCCTGGCACTGTGAGGCAGCAGTGCTAGCCACTGTGCCACCGTGCTGCCCCGCAGCCAAGGGGTGTTCGTGATCTCTGTTTATGTTGATTGCCTGAGGTTGCAGCTTTTTTTTTTAAAGCTATTTGAAGGGGTTGCACCTCAACGTTTGGTTGCATTTCAGCCCCCACACTCCTGATGTTCGGTCACCCCGTGCAGAGAGGGCGCGGGGAAGGAGGCGGACCTCCATGTAAGCCTGTTTCTGGACCTGGCCATCAACAGGTCCGGGCAGTGGACGACTGACAGGGTTGTCTGGCCCTCTACCGCGGCCACATTTGCAGCCAGATGGCCCTGGAGAGGGAGAACTGGGGGCTGTGTATGGACCTTTGGGATAGGGGCACACCTGATCTCCGAATCCCTGGCGTGTTTAGGCCCCGCCCCTCCAGCTGGCTGTGTGATCCTTGCCAGCACTCTGAAATTGCACAGTGTCGTTAAATCAGGTGAGCAAAGGTGTCTGTGAAGCCAGTGAGTTTCACACAGCTTTTCCCACCTGATGCAACACAATTTTGGGGAAACTTTCTCCTTGTATGGAAACTAATACAAATTTGGATTTGGACTTTGTGTCGCCTTTAATGCTCCATGATAGGTGCCAGTGCAGTTCACCAAGGCTGAAACCTTGTAATTCTGGAGTGGCAGAGTAAGGAGGCCCCGTGTTGAATTGGTAAAAAGGAAATTGATTTGAAATTCTAGGTTTGTATTAAAATGCACCTGGTCTCTCCTCTTTCTCTCTCAGAAAGAAGATTCATTTCATTGTAGCTGAGAGTTGTGTGTAGGACCTGTATTGATTTATGCACCGACAATTAATTGTCTGATTAGGCTGATTGGTGGTATGCAGCGGGGACTGTATTACCCCGAGCAGACAAAGGAATAATGTGAATACCTCTTCGAGAAGCCCTCTGTACAATGGACAAACGTGAGCACAAATATTTGGTAATTGTTTTTGATTTTACTCTGACAGTTTTTCAGATGAGCCCGCACATTTAATGACAATAGAACATTCTCAGCTGCTTTCTTTGCTGTTCGAGAAAGATGTTGTTTAACAAGGATTTCATGAGACTAGGCAGAGTCTGCCAGCTAAGCCATTAGCTTAACCATTAGTCTATACCACAAGCTGTGGCATTGATTGTGAGAGCTGTATTTGAGAGACCATTAGGATGTTTTAGCTTCCACGAATGGGACTAATTTTTCTTAGTTACAATGCCTTTGCAGAGAACTGTGATATTCTACACACATCCAAATGTAACTACTTTATTTCCAATCCTATCTAGGTGTCTCCTGCCTACCACTGAACTGTGAATTACATCAGTTGTTCAATGGACCTTTACATAGGTCAAATTCAATTGAACATTGTACACCACACTATGTGTAATTGAGAGGATCTGCAGCCTCCTAAATGGTTGTCTTAGACATCTCTATACACAGCTGTGCAATCCCTCGTTTGATTTACCATCCATTCACATGTTGTATTTGTTGCACTTTAGGCTCCTTATATTCCTAATTTAAAATACCTAGGATATTTTCTACAAGCAATGGGAGGGTGATGGCCTAGTGGTATTATTCCTGGACTATTAAACCAGAAACTCAACTAATGTTCTGGGGACCCGAGTTCAAATCCCGCCACGGCAGATGGTAGAATTTGAATCAATGAAAAATATTTGGAATTAAGAATCTACTGATGGCCATGAAACAATTGTCGATTGTCAGGAAAACCCATCTGGTTCACGAATGTCCTTTAGGGAAGGAAATCTGCCGTCCTTACCTGGTCTGGCCTACATGTGACTCCAGAGCCACAGCAATGTGGTTGACTCTCAACTGCCCTCGAGCAATTAGGGATGGGCAATAAATGCTGGCCAGCCAGCGATGCCCATTTCCCATGAATGAATAAAAAATAAAGTAGTGGGTTATGGAATGCAGAAGCCACTGGAGTTGTGCATCTAGGTACAATACAAATGGTGTAAAAGCACAATTTTAAGCTGGGAGATGGAGATGTTTTAAATACCACTCGCTCGAACCCAGGGGAACCCAAGGGTCGGCTCAGGTCCTCTGGAGAGTTGAAGTCACCTGACCATAATGTGTGTATCTTCTGCCATGGCGGGAACCATGACAGGCCAGGGCATCTGCATCATGGGAGAGGTCCTGCGTCAGTCACCTGGCTGCAGCAAACCCCCGCCCAATCAAGTCAGCGGGTAGAACACAGGCTGATGCAGGACTGCAGGTTTCCCAACCTTTGCCAAAGGGATGACACTTGGGGTCAATAGTGAATCAGTTAACCCCAATTATCCTTTGAGCTGAACGCAATTTAATGGTGGCTCAGGGATTAAATGAGGGCCGCACTGGTCCCCCATACTCTTGGAAGGCTGCCCAGCCAACGCTGTTAGGTTTGCCAGCAGTCTCCTGCAAATTCACTCGCTATCGGGTACTCTGTGCCCAAGAGCCTTCTCTTGCCCCCAACTCTCCTCCTCCCTTCCTCTTGCGACCTCACCCACCCACTTACCCCACCTTCACTCACCCACGGCCTAGGGTCCCTCAATGATCCTGGGGCCTCTGGGTGGGGGGGTTTGGGGGCGGTGGGGGGGGGGGGGGGGGTTTGGGGGCGGTGGGGGGGGGGTGGGGTTTGGGGGGGGGGGTGCTTTGCCAGCAGCAGCCACCACTCCCAGTAACACCGGCGACTTGAAGACTGCTGGCTTCTGATTGGCGGACAGATCTTGGCAGGCCACCAGGGGCATCAATCACAGGGGAGGCCCAACAGTGACCAACCTGGTCCCATCAGGCCTCCCCCACAGAACTGGTGGATTTCCTCCAGTGCTCCGATCTGTGAATGACTCCCATTGACCTGACAAATTCCCAGCCAGTATGTCGGCTTGGAGGAGATATAACGTTCAAACTTCTTAATAAAATTTCAAGTGTTTGACTGTGTGTGGCACCTCTGTACGGTCTATATTAAAGACCCAATACCTATTCCTAACAGGTTTGTTCCCTGCAGTTTGTTGGAAGTATATCTCCTAGTGCCTCTGTTGTGAGATGCTGGTGATGTGGTTGGGAGATTTTCAGCGTTTCTCTTGACATTTTGCTCCCTGGTTTATTTCTGCCTTCCTTATACAGTTTGTCACTGTCTAGTTGCTTGTGTCAAGTCGCATTTGAAAATAAATTGCTGGTCTTCTGCAATGGTATTTGGTATTTATTTGTGGAAAGCTGTTATGGTCCAAGGTTAGCTTTACCGTGCCCCTGTCAAAGGGCTTGTTTCGAACAGCAGCACCTTCTCCCTGGCTGCAGTTTTCCTTCCTGTCGTTCATGCAGCTATTCTATGGGGAGGCAATGGCCTAGTGGTATTATCGCTAGACTATTAATCCAGAAATTCAGCTCATGTTCTGGGGACCCGGGTTCGAATCCCACCACCGCAGATGGTGGAATTCGAATTCAATAAAAAAAATCTGGAATTAAGAATCTACTGATGGCCATGAAACTATTGTCGATTGTCCGAAAAACCCATCTGGTTCACTGGATAAAAGCAAATTACTGCGACTGCTGGAATCTGAAACCAAATGAGAACCAAATGAGCTTTGACAAAGGGTCGTCTGGACTCAAAACGTCAGCTCTTTTCTCTCCTTACAGATGCTGCCAGACCTGCTGAGATTTTCCAGCATTTTCCCTTTTGCCATCTGGTTGACGAATGCCCTTTAGAGAAGGAAATCTGCCGCCCTTACTTGGTCTGGTCTACATGTGACTCCAGAGCTACAGGCAATGTGGGTGGGAACAAGGGATGAGCAGTAAATGCTGGCCGGCCAGCGATGCCCACGTCCCGTGAATGAATTTTTTTTAAAAATCAAACAAAGGGTAAGGCATCACATTATATTCAGAAACAACGGTTGCCCAAATGGTCTGTTTTTGTGCAATTATTGTTGCATGGAATTAGGGAGCAACAATTGTGTGAGAGAGAATTCTTCCCTGCGAGCAGTCTGCAGGCGAGCAGGCCATATCTCCGTTCAAATGACAAATTCTGTCTGACACACAACATGAGAGTTGTCTAATTATTAAACTGTTGTGTTAATGATGCTGCCTTGTGTGGGTAGGACTGAGAAACTGTTCTAAATGTTTACCTTGTGAGAATTGCATTGCCTTTTCTGTGAATGCGACTGCAAACAATGTGGTGTATTCTGAATACATTTGGCAAGAGTATAATCAGACCTATAAAGAGACCCGTATACGAGGCACTGTGTACTGTGTCGAAGATATTTTCGCATGACCAGTAGGAAGATTTGTTAATTCACAAGTTTTTTTTTTTCTCCCCCACATATATTTGTTTGATTCCAGACTGGAGTGTCGCTGTTTGAGCTTGTGTGAACTGGAGCCTTATGAACCCAGAGCCAACTGCTTCAAGCCTGTTTCCACTGGTAAGATCTGCCGGGAACTCTAATACCAACAGATTTGTATTTCATACATATATAATAATTTTTTTTTAAATGATTCTGCAAAATCTGCAACAATTAAATTAAGTGAATCATGCAGGATTATGGACCCCATTGTTCAATAGTGCTGAGGTCACCTTGACTTTCTGATGCTGCAGGTGTGTCTGCTACTGGTTCATTGATTTCTTGGTAAATAGTGGCACGCCGCAACCAATTCAAGCGAGCTGAACACATTTGCCTGTTTTATAGAAATGGAAGCAGAATATACTTGTGCAGGCAAAGCAGCCTTGTGAAACAGTTCAAGATCTTTGCCAATGGCTGTACAGATAAAGGCACGTAAGCATTAAAGCTCAAACAGGCCAGGAAAGTCCCAGGTCCAATTCCCAGCCCGAGGTAAGCTGATCCAAATTGGGTGTTGCTGTTGGCTTCAGTCCTCCGTGTTTGGAAAGGGGTGAGAACAGCTGCCAAGGTTCTTGCTTCTGATTCCTATCCTGTAATTCCTTCAATGGGAGACGATGGCCTAGTGAAATTATCGCTAGACTATTAATCCAGAAACTCAGATAGTGTTCTGGGGACCCGGATTCAAATACCACCATGACAGATGGTGGAATTTGAATTCAATTTTTTTAAAAAAGCTGGAATTAAGAATCTGCTGATGACCAGGAAACCCTTGTCAGTTGTCGGAAAAACCCCATCTGGTTCATTCATGTCCTTTAAGGAAGGAAATCTGCCGTCCTTGCCTGGTCCACATGTGACTCCAGAGCCAATGTGGTTGTAAGGTGCCACAGTGCTATCGACCTGGGGTCAATTCTAGCCTTGGTGATTGTTTGCTTGGAGTTTGCACATTCTCCCTGTGTCTGCGTGGGTTTCCTCCGGGTGTTCTGGTTTCCTCCCACACTCCAAAGATGTGCAGGATAGATTGATTGGCCATGCTAAATTGCCCCTTAGTGTCAGGGGGATTAACAGGGTGAATGTGTGGTTACGGGGCTATGTCTGGGTGGGATTGTTGTCGGTGCAGGCTTGATGGGCCGAATGGCCTCCTTCTGCACAGTAGGGATTCTATGACACTCAACTGCCCTCGAGCAACTAGGGATGGGCAATAAATGTTGGACAGCCAGCGACGCCCATGTCGCACGAATGAATGAAAAAGAAAACCTTGCCCCATTGGCAAATGTGCATGAATGGACATCAAGAGCCAGGTAGGCTTGGCTGTGATTCCCTCCATGGCCAAATCGTTGATCTGAATTCACTGTCCAGACACCAGAAGAGTGTGTGTGGCTGTCGGAATCCAGATGCCAACGCTCAGCATCATTCACCACCTTCGAGAGAGAGGACACAATGGGGGCAGGGTGAATAAAATGAAACCATTAAACAATTCATGGAATTGAAAAATGTTCTCTGTCTGAAAACAGACGAGTAGATTGTGAGCAGTGTCCTTCAGGAAGTGGGACAAGTCAAACCTTGATTTGAGAAGGGTGCATTTGTATGTCAAATTATTTATGAAGGATTTTTTCCTGTGCAATCATACACCAAATTACGAGCTATTCTTACAAGTGATTTGTTTTCAATCGCCGTTTATTTTTCTTTGGGCAGAACTGCAGAACTCTAAACTGCGTATGTACCAGGCACAAGTGTAGAAATTTGTAGGACATTCCTTTTCCTACCAATAAGCAATAATAATGCCACAGCGGATTGCTGTAACATACCTGAGATCGGCGGTCTATATATCCAGCGCAAGAGACTTCATCATTAATGAAGAGAGTGGAAACACTGTCGGTTGGACAAGCAGAACTCACTAACTCTGCCTCATTATTTTAACAGCATTTAAGTGATGGGGCTGTGCCGACTGCACACAGAGAAATACAATGAAAGGTTGAAAAATTCTGTTGCGTTGCTATACTGGGAACAGAGATGGTTTGCGATTGACCCTAAATTATTTAGGCTAGGTTCAAGGTCAGTCCCATAAACAATACTCTGGAGACAATTGAAGTTATGCAATGCACAAGTGGCTATCTGTTCAATCTTTTATACTGTTGGCAGAATCAAAACCTTTGAGAAAAGGCTCTCAAAAAGTACAGTCTGGGGAAGTTAAAGGAAGGTAATGCTGTGAGCCTGAGCCTAAACCAACCAATTTGTATTGACCAGTGGGTACACCATGCTGAGCACATTTTGGAAGCTGCGGAATGCTGATAGCACGTGAACCATTATGGTAAACCTGAACAAAATACCCCTCACACACTCAACATCTCCACACACTACTATTGATTTTACTCATTTTCATATATTGGCACAGTATTAAAAAAAAGCATTTGAATTAGTTCATTGTTACACAGAATGTTTAAGAAATTTCATCTATGCATTGTTGAACCAAAGCCCTTCAAAAGAAATCTTTGTAACAACATGCTTTTGTCTAACGAACTATATATATGCAGCATTTTGTAAAGTCATAGATTTGAACTCAGTCATTTCACTTCAGCAGCCTGGGCAAACATTGGCCGACAGAATGAAAACCACCTTTTTCTGTAATAAAAGCAAAATATTGTGGACGCTCGAAATCTGAAACTGAAACAGAACCAGAGAATCCCTACAGTGCAGAAGGAGGCCGTTTGGCCCATCCAGTTGGCACCAACTCTCCAAAAGAGCATCTTAACCTGGCTCACTCCCCCCTCCCCACCCCCCCCCCCCCCCCAAGAATCTACTGATGACCACGAAAAATTGTTTCAAAAACCCATCTGGTTCACTAATGTCCTTTAGAGAAGGAAATCTGCCATCCTTACTTGGCCTGGCCTACATGTGACTCCAGAGCCTCCATTGTTATCAAGTCCTCCTTCTGGGGCTGCCCTTTCCTGATCGCAGGGTGGCTCCCCCTTCGGTTGAGCTGCCCTTTCCTCCCCACATGCTCTCTCCCTTAAATGCCACACCTCCATCCCCCGAATGCCCCTCCCTTATCTATCTATAATCTGCCGGCCCAAAACCCTGTACTTTACTGCTCTGGCGATCAAAGGCCTTGGTGTCCTTTCTTCTCCACCAGTCCTGGCACTGGCCATTGATGCCTTCTTGGCACTGCCAGGACTGATGGAGCTGCTGGCCAATTGGACGGCAAGACTTCTGCCCCAGTGAAAGGTGGTTGCAGGGTAGGTCAACATGGAGCGTGTCGACTCCACGCTAATGTGGTTTAAAGCATCTCCCCCTACCAAACCCCATATTATTATTCAGCCTTAAATATATTTTTAAAAACAGCAGGGTTTGTAGTTAGGAAACAATATTTGGTTCCACTTATATAAAGGTAGGCTGACAAAACCCAACTCCACCTCAACAGGACCTCTCCCAGTCCCTCCACTATCACTGTTCTGTCACATTGCTTACACGACATCCAGAACATTTGCAACTTTGGCATTGTATTTGACTGATCAGAGCCTCCGACCACGAAACTGCCTACTTCTGTCTCTGACCCACCTCAGCTCAACTGTTTTTGAAACCCTCAACCATGTCTTTGTTACCTTGACACTTGACTATTCCCTCACATCTTCCATCCTTCATAAACTTGAACTATCCAAATCTCTGCCGCTTGTCTTACTCACACCAAACCCTATTCATCCATCACCAGTGCTCACTGATCTACATTGGCTCCTGGTTCAACAATGCTTTATTTTAAAACTCTCATTGTTGTTTACGAATCCCTCCACGACTTTTCCCCTCTCTGTCTCTGTAACCTCCTCCAGGATCTCCATGTTGCACCAATTTTGGCCTCTTGCGCAATCCCTATTTCATTTTCTGCTGGGTTTTCAGCAGCCTTGGCTCTAAGCTCTGGAATTCTCTCCTGGCACAGTGGTTAGCACTGCTGCCTCATTGTGCCAGGGACATAGGTTCAATTCTGGCCTTGGGTCACTGTCTGTGTAGAGTTTTGCACGTTCTCTCTGTGTGGGTTTCCTCTGGGTGCGCCAGCTTCCTCTCACAGTCCAAAGATGTGTAGGTTAGGTGGATTAGCCAAATTGCCCTTTAATGTCCAAGGATGTACAGGTTAGGTAGATTGGCCTTGCTAAATTTCCCTTTCTGTCCAAAAAAAGTGTAGGTTAGGGCGATTCGCGGGGTTATGGGGATGGGGTGAATTTGGATAAGATGCTCTGTTGGAGAATCAGTGCAGACTCGATGGGCCAAATAGCCTCCTCCTGCACTGTAGTGATTCTATGAACGCCTCCACCTCTTTACCTCTCCATGACCTTTTAGGATACTCCTTTAACATCTGCTTCTTTGTCCAACCTCTTTGTCACCTGTCCAAATATCTGCTTATGTCGGTAGGTGCTTGATAAAATGATGGGATGTTTCGCTACATTAAAGATGCTATATAAATGCAAGATGTTGTTGACTAGAGAAGAGATATGTGTTAAAAACATTTTTAAACTAGACATTTCCCTTTACTTAAATGTTCCCTGCCTACAGTTTCAGTTGCAATTTATAACAGGTGGTAGGTAATGTGTGTGTTGACACGCTTAACCAGTCCAGCATTAACAAGAAGAGCAATTAATTGTAATGTTTAAGAAAAGCCCATTTGTTTTTGCTGAAATAATTAATCACATCAAATACTTGCTCTACGGCTATTTATTGTTACGCATGTTTGTTAGCTATTAATTTTTAATTGTTACTCCTCAGATCACTGGTTAGGCTGCATTTGGAGTATTCCATGCAGTTCTGGTCGCCACTCTACCAGAAAGACATGGAAGCTTTGGAGAGAGCGCAAAGAAGGTTCACCAGGATGTTGCCTGGTCTCGAGGGTGTTGGCTATGAGGAGAGTTTGAATAAACTAGGATTGTTTTCACTGGAAAGACGGAGGCTGAGGGGAGACCTGATAGAGGTCTACAAAATTATGAGAGGCACAGACAGGGTGGAAAGTCAGAGGCTTTTCCCCAGGGTGCAAGTGTCAATTACAAGGGGGCACAGGTTCAAGGTGAGAGGGGGAAAGTTTAAGGGAGATGTGTGGGGGAAGTTTTTCACACAGAGAGTGATGGGGATCTGGAATTCGGTGCCAAAAGAGGTGGTGGAAGCAGGCACATAAACGACATTTAAGAGGCATCTGGATGGGTACATGAATAGGAAGGGAATAGAGGGATACGGACCAAATAAGGGCAGAAGTTTATTTTAGTTTAGTTATGGCATCATGATTGGCACGGGCTTGGAGGCCCAAAGGGCCTGTTCCTCTGCTGTGCTTTCCTTTGTTCCTTGTTCACTGAAATTCTGTTGCCTCTGGGATTTCTTGTACAAAGTGATACTTGCAGCCCATTTGGCTTCAGACAAGAGTGCGAGTTCTTGGAATGTGCTTGCTAAATGCAAGTTCTTTCTTGTGGTGGGTTGCTGAGAGTTACCAAATCCCAATAAACACAGGCGGTGTAGAAATGTGCAAGCTTCACCATGGAGCGTCACCCGGTGCTAAAGTACATCAACAACTTGCATTGATACAATGATCCCGAACATAGGAAAAAAGCATTACAGAGCATTTCCCTGCCTACAGTGATCGAGAAACGTAATCACACAGGAATGGGCGCCAGGCCAAAGGAGGAGATAATATAGAGCTGAATTTAATGGCCAATTCTGAAGTTCTGTCGCAAAGGTCAAAAGTGAGAGACAAACCAACTTTGGCTGCCAGCTGGACTTGGCGAGGTGACCACCGATTCAGTGGCCGCTGCTGCCTCCCGCCAAGAGCTGCCAGTCCAATCACAGGGTTGGCATCTCAGCAGCGCCAACGCCAGCAGAGTCCAGTGCTGAGGCTGAGCTGCAAGGAGAGGCATGTCAATGCCTGAGGCACCCTTGGAGACAGCTAAGTGAGGTCTGCCGACACCAAGGCCAGCAGACAGCCAGGCCCCAGCAATTGGTGGGGAGGTGGGAGAAAGTGGGGGTTAGGAGGTTGTTATTGCTGCAAGGGCAGTTGTTCCCTCCAGGAGTGCCCCTTCTCTGGATAATAGATTGCTTAAAAGGAGGTGCTTCTCACTCCCAACCCCGCAAAACGGTTAGCAGTTGACTGGATGGTCTCTCCTCCCTCTCACTGCACCCCCACCCACCTCTGGCTAAATACCATCAATGATGGGATGAGAATCATAGAATAGAATCCTACAATGCAGGAGTCCATTTGGCTCATCAGGTTTGCACCAACCACAATCCCACCCAAGCCCAATCCCCATAACCCCATGCATTTACCCTAGCTAGTCCCCCTGACACTAAAGGGCAATTTCCCATGGCCAATCCACATAACCCGCACATCTTTGGACTGTGGGAGGAAACCGGAGCACCCGGAGGAAACCCACGCAGACACAGGGAGAATGTGCAGACAGTGACCCAAGCTGGGAACCGAACCCGGGTCCCTGGCGCTGTGAGGCAGCAGTGCTAACCACTGTGTCACTGTGCCATCCCACGAGGGGCGGCACGAATTGACCACCTAAGTGACTCAGTTGTTTCCAAGCATGCTGTTATCTTTCCCATTGTTGCCAAAGTGATACGATGGCAGGAAGAAACCAGGCTCTCAATTCGTGGACTCGGTGAAACGGCAACTTATCCTGCACTGCATTATCAGACAAAAACCATCGGATGGCACAAGAAGCAATGGAGGAGGAGTTGAGAAAAGTGGCTTTGAAAGGCAGGGTGAGCATCTGAGGAAAGGGGGTCATTTACAATGTCGCCTTCATGTTCAGGAAAGGGATGTGGATGGGCTGTGGTTTAGTGGGGATGTGACAAAGGGAGCAGAAATTGGGCCCCGTGGACAAGATGCACTCGGAGAAGGAACAGTGGCTAAATCGCATGCCCTTAACTTCAACTTTTCAAATATGCTTATTGTTTATTGCATGAGGATATTACAGTTTATTGCCATCCACAACTGGAGAATTGGCTTTATTGTTCTTAGAGTTCTAAATGCACAGTAAGTACTGAAATACTGAAGCATTCCATTTTTTAAAGTTAATGATATTTTGTACCTACTCAGAGTTAAATAAGAAACCCATAAAGGAGCACATTTGTCATTGGGTGTTTTAGAATTTTATGACTCTGCTCAACAGAATGTGAAGAAAGGTAATGGGTGAGGTAAGAGTTTTAACAACTTTTATTGATGGAGGCCAATTGCCCTCAGCAGAGTGCAAATCTATGACAACAAGTAGACCAGGTAGGATGAGCCCATTCAACTCCTACAATATCTAGGCGGAATGGCTGATTGAACCATCCTGTATATAACGAGGAATAGAGCAGAACCACAACAAGGTTCTAGTACTTAAGCTAGGCGTCCTTATCAGGTAGTCAGAAAGTACTAGAGCCTCACTGATCTTACTATCTGAAACCAATCCAAATACATAAAGAGTAATTTCTGTGAGACAAAGCTTCTGGCATGAGGTCTTGCTTGTGGGTTGCAGAGTCACCCCGACAATGTGTTAAAAATAAATTACTGCAGATGCCAGGATCTGAAACAAAAACAGAAAATACTGGGAAATCTCAGTGGGTCAGACAGCATCTGTGGAGAGAGAACAGGGGTAACGATTCGCGTCTGGATGACCCTGCATCATAGCTGAAGATTAAGAAAATAGGACGAGATTTATATTGTCAGAGTGTCTGTGTGTGTGTGTGTGTGGGGGGGGGGGGGGGGGGGGAAGTAATTCAAAAAGACAAACATACTATTTGCATTCCCATTGTCTTTTTGTCTATGACATCTTTGTCAGTTGCCCCCTCTCCCATCCTTACAGTATAAATCTTGTCCTTTTTTAGTCTTCAGTTCTGACGAATGGTCATCCTGACGCGAAACGTTGGCTCTATTCTCTCTCCACAGATGCTGCCAGACCTGCTGAGATTTTCTAGCATTTTCTGATTTTTGTTTCCCACAGTGTGTTACTTGTGTATTCATGGTGTTGAATTGTACGAAAGCAGTGGGGCGTTAACTATGAATTCACCTGAGTCCCTATAAAGAGACGCAGACTAAAAATATGGTTGGTTCGGAGGTATATGCCTGTGATATGTATCTCTGTAAACAAATATAAAAGTGTGTAAATATTGGCTCCAGTTTTATCCTTTGCCTTCTAGCTTTTTGGAATAGAGCAGAATGCAATGATCCTTTCTTCAATTCAAACTCCAATATCACAACCTTCCAATTGGAAGCAAAACCTAGCAAAGTTACCCGAGAATGCCAGCAGTAAAGGTCTACGCGGTGCTTTTACCTCTGGAAGACCCTCTCGGACATCATCATCATCTGGAACTCTGCCCCTTTTACACCTTAAAATGAGCAAAACCAACCATCCAAATTGAGCCACTGTTTCTGATTGCAGCATTGAGCTTTTGGGGATTTGTTGAAATTAACAGGGATAGATCTGGGAATAGTCATTTCAAAGACTCTCTCTTACCTCCGGTACAAGTATTAGATTCACTTTTGCAATGCATCTATCTTTGTTCCAGTTCCTTCCAGCTACACCATCTTGTTATGCCTACCAGCGTATGAAACCCACACACTGACCAGTAGATTGTATCATTAATTCACTCTAACAGCCATTGTGCTGAATGCAGCATTCCATAGAACAAAGAAAATTACAGCACAGGAACGGGCCCTTTGGCCCTCCAAGCCTGCACCGACCATGCTGCCCAACTGAGCTAAAACCCCCTACCCTTCCGGGGACCATATCCCTCTATTCCCATCCTATTCATGCACTTGTCAAGACGGCCCTTAAAAGTCACTACCATATCCGATTCCACTACCTCCCCCAGCAATGCGTTCCAGGCACCCACTACTCTCTGTGTAAAAAAATCTGCTTTGTACATCTCCTTTAAACCTTGCCCCTCGCACCATAAACCTATGCCCCCTAGTAATTGACTCTTCCACCCTGGGAAAAAGCTTCTGACTATCCACACTGTCCATGCCTCTCATAATCTTGTAGACTTCTATCAGGTCGCCCCTCAACCTCCGACGTTCCAGTGAGAACAAACCGTTTCTCCAACCTCTCCTTATAGCTAATGCCCTCCATACTAGGCAACTTCTGGTAAATCTTTTCTGTACCCTCTCCAAAGCCTCCACGTCTTTCTGGTAGTGTGGCGACCAGAATTGAACACTATATTCCAGGTGCGGGTGTGAGAGTCTGCAGAAATTGACTTTATCATTGGTTCCCATCTTCAATGTAGGGATTCTTTCAGCCCATCAAGCCTGCACCGACAACAATCCCACCCAGGCCCAACAATCCCCATGTATTTACCCTGCCAATTCCCCCTGAAACTAAGGGGCAATTTAGCATGGCTAATCCACTGAACCCACACATCTTTGGACCGTGAGAGGAAACCGGAGTACCCGGAGGAAACCCACACAGACACGGGGAGAACGTGCAGACCCTACACAGTCACCCACGGCCAGAATTGAACCCGGGTCCCCTGGGTTTGTGAGGCAGCAGTGCTAGCCACTGTGCCACTTTAGGTAACTGATTTCACTTTTTTTTAGGAAAGACCATTTATGGGAGTTGCAGAAGCATGGAATAGCAAAAGCATTGAGAATAAAGGTTTTAATTGTAGCCATATAAATATTGCCGGTGAGTCAGAGTAAATCTCCCATCCCCAGCTTGACAGCTCTCTTCACCCAACACCATGTTCAGGTTAGGTCACGTTTGGCCCAACCCTTACATGGTGTTTTGCACTTAGGGCAAGAGATGGCAAGCATTTACATACTATCTGAAAGTGGCCTGCAAGTTCATTTTTATGACCATCGAGATAGCCCAGTTGAAATGAAAAACAAAGGCATGTTTCCTGCCGCAAGTTCCAGTCACTGAATCTTAAATGCACTGAGCTCTGCAGCAGAATACAGCTCGAGTCAGCAAGATATGGTCGGGTTCCACACATCCAGATTTAACTGAGGGAAGTGTCCCAAGGAATACTGATAACACAAGTGGCTAAAGAAAAACTGAAAACATGACATTGCCAGTTCAGTCCCTTATATTGTTTGCACCGAAATAATTAAGTAGTTCACCCAATAAGAGGAGTGGCAATATTCTCCCTGACTGGATTCTCATTATTTGCCTATCCCTTCACACTCCATTTCAGCTTTTATGCTCCATTCGTATCCAAAACTCCTTTAAGTTCCTTTAGTGCCAGTGCATCCATGAATGAGAATGTGATGAATAGCCGCATGAATTAGGGCTTGATGTTCTAATGAAGTTCATCTAAATTTCATTTTGTGATTTCTGCCTGTGCAAGGCATCTGACACCAGATGGCAGATGCTTTTTTTTCCCCCCCTCTCTCACTACAATTCTTCTCGAAATGGTAAAAGATTTATGAATACAGAAAGCACTTGTTAACTTGGATTTCTTTGAAAGCGTTAACCCTTGAGGCACAAGGGATCTCCAAAGAGCACCAAAGTCGGATAATTGATGAGGGTTCTCAAGGAAATTACACAAACATTCTGAAAGGCTGGCTTTCACACTTGAAGGAGAAGATTTTATCCAGAGCATGCGGTACTTGCTATGTCTGTGCCTTTGTTCCCCTGCTGCTTTCACAGGGCTTAAAAATGTCAGCATCAGACTCCGCTGTTTCCTGCAGGCGAAGATTTTGTATTTTCTTTATGTACTTAGCAAAACTTTGTCCTTTATCCTCTCAACTGGAAAGCTGCGTCAATGCTTGGATTATTTAAAAATCAGGAAATTCCACATGTTGAAAGAATAGGGCAAAATTAGGTTCCATTTTGAAGGCTGCTTTTCTTTTTGTTTAAAAAGGAGGACACTGGCCAGAATTTTCTGACCGCTCACGCCAACGGGATTTTCCCAAACCACTGCAGTGAACGGCTTATTGCCACAATCTCCATCTTCGCTGCAGCGGCAGCGTGGCGTGAGTGGGCAGTAAGATCGTGTCCACTGGCCAGAATTCTCCAGCCGTTCGCACCTCGTCGCTGCCATGGCCAGCGAGAACGGAGAATGTGGCACTCAGCCAAATCTCTGTTCACTGCTGCAGGATCGGAGAATCCCAGCCGTGGGCGAGGCTGGAGAACCTAGCCCACCATTTAGTGTTTTTTTGTTTATTTATTAGTCACAAGTAAGGCTTACATTCACACTGCAATGAAGTTACTGTGAAATTCCCCGAGTCGCCACACTCTGACGCCTGTTTGGGTACACTGAGGGAGAATTTAGCATGGCCAATGCACCCTAACCAGCACGTCTTTCAGACTGTGGGAGGAAACCGGAGTACACAGGGGAAACCCATGCAGACACAGGGAACGTGCAGGCTCCACACGAGCAGTGACCGAAACCGGGAATCGAACCCGGGTGCTGTGAGGCAGCAGTGCCAACCACCATGTGGAAGGGATTGAGCTGGCAGGTGTTATAATGAGATACTGGCCTTTGCTCTTCGGTTCCTGATTACCATCTTTATGACTGAGATTGAAATACTAATGGTGGCAAGGCTCTTCTTTAGTGATGACCCTTCCCTCGAGCGGAGAGAAAATAATTGTGTCTGAGGGGGGAACAATATTTATTCTCTTTATACTTTTTGTTTGTAAGCGTGCCTACAGATCTGTGTACGGAGGCCACGGCGTTAAACTGCAAATCCGATCTAATGCCTGCGTTCACTGGTGTAGAGCCTTTCACATTAATTCCGAATAAATGTTCAAACCACACATTCCATTGCAGTCCAACGCCGCAGTTACAAGTGGCTAATATGTTAGAAATAGAGGGGAAATCTGGTGTAAATTATTACTTTCATTACCAGAATTGCCTGACGCCCCTCAAACATCCCAGCATCCCCCAGCCAAATGCACCAAGCACACCCGAGACATCCCCTAATGAAAGGCAGGTTCCCTCGCAATGTAATGGAGATTATTACTCCTGAAGAATTCCAAGTGGAAGTTAAAACCCTCAACTCAAGGCGATTTTCTTGTACAAACCTAATTACCGAAGCCGGTTGCTTTCACCGTAAAAGTCGCATCCTCGGTGGAGTAATTTTTTTCCCTCCCAAATAGTAACGACAATAAAGGCTTGTATTAAAGATCCCTGGTCTTAACAAAATCTGATGAGTAGCGGCCAATTTAGCTGGATCCTGCTGAGAAATGGAGAACTGCGACCGTGTAAATATTTTTTTTAAAAAAGGGGCCATTAATGAAATGCATTGTGCGGAGAGTTATTTGTTTAAGTTCTCCAAGGAGGAAATGGGAGGTGACAAAAATATTTATTCATTATGTCGGCGTTTCCTTTCCTCTATCCTGATAGCAATTGTGGACGTTTACCTTGCATTGAAAAATATTTTGTCCCCCCACCCCTCCCCCCTCGCTCAGTGTTGCGAACAACCATTCAGACTTTGTTAATAGATGTGTATAAAACCATTCCACATTGTCAGTTCAAACGCTTTACAATAGCCCGATGGCAAAAGCCTTCCAGAGTCTCCGGCACAAAAACGGGGAAAGTTGTGACAAAATACAATGCGGTTTAATTTAATGATGGTGTATTTGATGCACTTTCGGGTGTGGTTGATGGAACCGAACAGCTGTAGTGTGTGGATGAAAGAGGTTGGGGGGGAAGGGTGTTAATAAACCTTTGACGCAGCCAGTATGATAGACCCATGAACAGTCTCTCAAATTGTAATGAGCTTTGACACCCAAAGCCCATAGAACTTTGAATGTGAATAAATCTGAGAATAGCTGAGTGCATTCTTTAATCATGATGTGGAGCTGTTGGGTTGAAAATCCTGGCCACTTAATTGCTTTATTTTGGAAATGATCCATGAAAGAGCACTGTGTGAATACACACCTGGACCTCGTGACATGGCAGTCACATCATGCACAGGTGCGATTTTTATTTTACGCCAATTTTCTCACCTCCCCATCTCTCCTGAAGAGCTTGACTCCTTGCTGGCGAATGTTTCCATGGACACCAATGATTATTCAATACGTCACCCAAGTGATGATGATTTATGCACGATTCTTGACAGTGAGTGACAAGGGACTATTTAATCATTTACTGGTTCACCTTATCACCGTACAGGTTTCAGCCAATGTCACAGGATAGCGATCCAGCACACTGGCTTAGTGGTAGGAGACAAGAGGATGGTGGTAGAAGGCTGTTTGTGTGACTGGAAGCTGGTGTCCAGTGGCGCACCACAGGGACTAGGTCCCTTATTGTTTGTGACATATACAGAGAGTATAGATGAGAATGTGGGTAGGATGCTAAGTAAGTTTGCAGATGACACAAAGATTGGCAGGATGGCTAATAGTGAGGAAGAAGGTCTTAGGTTGCAGGAAGATATAGATGGGTTGGTCAGATGGGCAGACCAGTGGTAGATGGAATCTTACCCTGAAAAGTGCGAGGTGATGCACTTTGGAAGGAGTAACAAGACAAGGGAGTACTCAATGAATGGCAGGACACTAGGAAGTTCAGAGCAACAGACCGATCTGAGGTTACTTGTCCACAGGTTCCTGAAGGTGGCAGGAGAGGTTCTTGGGGTAGTTAAGAAAGCATATGGGACACTTGCCTTGATCAGTCGTGACATACATTATAAGAGCAGGGAGGTTATCTTGGAGCTGTACAAAACTTTGGTTAGGCCACAGCTGAGGTACTATGTGCAGTGCTGATTGCCTCACAATAGGAAGGATGGGATTGCACTGGAGAGAGTGCAGAGGAGATTCACCAGAATGGAGCATTTGAGCTATGAAGGGGAGCAGGATAGGCTTAGGTTGGTTTCTTTGAAAAGGCTGAAGGAAGACATGATTGATATATATAAGATTATGAGGAGTATGGACAGGAAGCAGTTGTTCTCCTTAGTTGAAGGGTCAATAACAAGGTGGCATAATTTTAAGGTGCAGGGCGGGGGATTTGAGGAAAATACTTTTCACCCAGAGGGTAGTGGGAGTCTGAAATGCACTGACTGGGAGGGTAGTAGAGGCAGGAAACCTTACAATCTCTAAGAAGCATTTGAAATGTCATAACATTCAAGGCTATGGGCCAAGTGCTGGAACGTGGGATTAATGTGGATTTAGTGTAGTTTTGTCTGTGCAGACTCGATGAGCTGAAGAACATCTTCTGTACTGTATGACTCCATAACACCCCTCCTTGACCCAAGGATGCTGAGGCCATTTGCAACTCCTCTGCTCCCAGCCCAGCCCTTGAGGCAGCCATGATGGAGAAAAGAGACTGTTGCACACTGTACCTTTGCAAAGAAGATCTGGGAAGAGATGCAATGGTTTTTGTGGAGGCTCATCCCAAGCAGCTCTGTGACACAGGACTCTGTGCTCTATGGGCTCTTCCTAGGTCTGCACACAGACAAGTATCAACTGCGGCTGGAGCATCATCAGCACGGTGAAAGATGCTCTTTGGTCTGCCTGAAACCTGTTGGCCTTCCAGTACAAAGTGTTGTCCACAACCGAGTGTTGCAGACTGGCACTTTCCAAGTTCCAGGAACACATGCTAAGGGACACACTGAAGCTTGGGGCACCTGCTGCCAAGGCACTATGGGGAAACGCAAGCAACTACTGCCAGCCATAGTGTGCCAAGGGGCTGCTTACTCTGTTGAACCCCTTGGGCCGTATACTTGACCTGAAAGAATATAGTAAATATCACATGTTTTGCAATTGTATTGAGGTACCTCAAGAGTGTAACATGTTCTCAGGAGAACAGTCAAATTTATGAAGTCCAATTTGAAATATTTTTGATTTTACTTTTACAGATTCTATGCATAAAGTATATTTTTTGGGAAAAAAAAATAGCTCAGTGAAGTTGAGGCTTCAAATCTAGCACACTTTCAAACTGGGGCTGGGTTTTAGATCTGGGGTCAGGACCCCGAGATTAGGCGCATTTCCAGGTCCCAACCTGCATTGCGTGACAACCAACGAACTCTTTCACAAGCGGGTCGTTTAGCAGCCAAGGAGAGCCTTCTAGTGAATGACGGCAGGTGGGTTACCAGGTGACAGGAGACCATCCCCCCCCATCCCCGAGTGATTGACAGCTTCAGAGTCCGAGATGGGAGCCGTCAATTGTGTGTAGGAGAGGGTGCCTCAAGATAGAGGTGCCCCCCGAAGCCATTTGACAAAGGTAACATTGAAACATAGAAGATAGGAGCAGGAGGAGGCCATTTGGCCCATCGAGCCTGCTCTGCCATTCATCACGATCATGGCTGATCATCCAACTCAATAGCCTAATCCTGCTTTCTCCCCATAACCTTTGATCCCATTCGCCCCAAATGCTATATCCAGCCGCCTCTTGAATATATTCAATGTTTTGGCATCAACTACTTCCTGTGGTAATGAATTCCACAGGCTCACCACTCTTTGGGTGAAGAAATGTCTCCTCACCTCCGTCCTAAATGGTTTACCCTGAATCCTCTGACTGTGACCCCTGGTTCTGGTTCTTCACACACACATTCCCCCCCCCCCTCCCCCCCCCTCACCAATTGGGAATATCCTCCCTGCATCTACCCTGTCTAGACCTGTTAGAATTTTATAAGTCTCTGAGATTCCCCCCCTCATTTGTCTCAACTCCAGCAAAAACAATCCTAACCTGGTCAATCTCTCCTCATACATCAGTCCCGCCATCCCCGGAAATCAGCCTGGTAAACCTTCGGTGAAATTAAACCTGGGAGGTGAGAACTTGCCAGCAAAACATCAGACCAGCCGACAGCAAGAAACTGGTGGCTTGTCTGCCCCTGGTCCCATCTCCAAAGTCATATAAAAATTCCACCCCGGTCTCTACAGCTTAATTACTCAGTTGAGCAACTCCCTTTGGGAGGAGACCATGTAGGACCTGAAAAATCAATTCCCTTTTTAAAGAAGGTATATTTTGATTTAAAATGCTGCCATTATGAGGTGAATATAGGTGGAACATCTGCTATTAGATAACATTGGGTGGATAGAGATACCAATTACTATTAGATAACATTAAATAAATAGTGAGTACAAATAAATTGCCTGCAGCATTCACATGAGCAGCTAGTGGATATAATTGTGGACATAATTGTGTTGATATATATGTATATATTAAAGATGACAATGGAGGTGGGCTTCAGAAATTCACACCAGGGTGAACTAATGAACAGAGTCGGGCAACTACATCATTAGAACATAGAACATAGAACAGTACAGCACAGAACAGGCCCTTCAGCCCATGATGTTGTGCTGAGCTTTATCTGAAACCAAGATCAAGCTATCCCACTCCCTATCATCCTGGTGTGCTCCATGTGCCTATCCAATAACCGCTTAAATGTTCCTAAAGTGTCTGACTACACTATCACTGCAGGCAGTCCATTCCACACCCCAGCCACTCTCTGCGTAAAGAACCTACCTCTGATATCCTTCCTATATCTCCCACCATGAACCCTATAGTTATGCCCCCTTGTAATAGCTCCATCCACCCGAGGAAATAGGCTTTGAACGTTCACTCTATCTATCCCCTTCATCATTTTATAAACCTCTATTAAGTCTCCCCTCAGCCTCCTCTGCTCCAGAGAGAACAGCCCTAGCTCCCTCAACCTTTCCTCATAAGACCTACCCTCCAAACCAGGCAGCATCCTGGTAAATCTCCTCTGCACTCTTTCCAGCGCTTCCACGTCCTACTTATAGTGAGGTGACCAGAACTGCACACAATATTCCAAATGTGGTCTCACCAAGGTCCTGTACAGTTGCAGCATAACCCCACGGCTCTTAAACTCCAACCCCCTGTTAATAAAAGCTAACACACTATAGGCCTTCTTCACAGCTCTATCCACTTGAGTGGCAACCTTTAGAGATCTGTGGATATGGACCCCAAGATCTCTCTGTTCCTCCACAGTCTTCAGAACCCTACCTTTGACCCTGTAATCCACATTTAAATTAGTCCTACCAAAATGAATCACCTCACATTTATCAGGGTTAAACGCCATTTGCCATTTTTCAGCCCAGCTTTGCATCCTATCTATGTCTCTTTGCAGCCTACAACAGCTCTCCACCTCATCCACTACTCCACCAATCTTGGTGTCATCAGCAAATTTACTGATCCACCCTTCAGCCCCCTCCTCTAAGTCATTAATAAAAATCACAAAGAGTAGAGGACCAAGCACTGATCCCTGTGGCACTCCGCTAGCAACCTGCCTCCAATCCGAAAATTTTCCATCGACCACCACCCTCTGTCTTCGATCAGACAGCCAGTTACCTATCCAATCGGCCAACTTTCCCTCTATCCCACACCTCCTCACTTTCATCATAAGCCGACCATGGGGGACCTTATCAAACGCCTTACTAAAATCCATGTATATGACATCAACTGCCCCACCTTCATCAACACACTTTGTTACCTCCTCAAAAAATTCTATCAAATTTGTGAGGCACGACTTGCCCTTAACGAATCCGTGCTGACTATCCCGGATTAATCCGCATCTTTCTAAATGGTCGTAAATCCCATCCCTAAGGACCTTTTCCATCAATTTACCAACCACCGAAGTAAGACTAACCGGTCTATAATTACCAGGGTCATTTCTATTCCCTTTCTTAAACAGAGGAACAACATTCGCCATTCTCCAGTCCTCTGGCACCATCCCTGTATGGAGTCAGTAGAGATAGGCGAGGTGATGAATGAATACTTTTCTTCAGTGTTCACCAAGGAGAGGGGCCATGTTTTTGAGGAAGAGAAGGTGTTACAGGCTAATAGGCTGTATTCCCTGACATCATGACCATCCCTGTGGACAGCGAGGACCCAAAGATCAAAGCCAAAGGCTCTGCAATCTCATCCCTTGCCTCCCAAAGAATCCTAGGATATATTTCATCAGGCCCAGGGGACTTATCGACCTTCAGTTTATTCAAAACTGCCAGGACATCCTCCCTCCGAACATCTATTTCCTCCAGCCTATTAGCCTGTAACACCTTCTCTTCCTTAAAAACATGGCCCCTCTCCTTGATGAACACTGAAGAAAAGTATTCATTCATCACCTCGCCTATCTCTACTGACTCCATACACAAGTTCCCACTACAGTCCTTGACCGGCCCTAACCTCACCCTGGTCATTCTTTTATTCCTCACAAGAGTAAAAAGCCTTGGGGTTTTCCTTGATCCGACCCGCCAAGGACTTCTCATGTCCCCTCCTAGCTCTCCTAAGCCCCTTTTTCAGCTCGTTCCTTGCTAACTTGTAACCCTCAATCGAGCCATCTGAACCTTGTTTCCTCATCCCTACAGAAGCTTCCCTCTTCCTTTTCACAAGACATTCCACCTCTTTCGTGAACCATGGTTCCCTCACTCGGCCATTTCCTCCCTGCCTGACGGACATACCTATCAAGGACACCTAGTATTTGTTCCTTGAAAAAGTTCCACTTTTCATTAGTTCCTTTCCCTGACAGTTTCTGTTCCCAATTTATGCCCCCTAATTCTTGCCTAATCGCATCATAATTACCTCTCCCCCAATTGTAAACCTTGCCCTGCCGTACGGCCCTATCTCTCTCCATTGCAATAACAAAAGACACTGAATTGTGGTCACTATCTCCAAAGTGCTCTCCCACAACCAAATCTAACACTTGGCCCGGTTCATTTCCCAGTACCAAATCCAATGTGGCCTCACCTCTTGTCGGCCTATCCACATATTGTGTCAGGAAACCCTCCTGCACACACTGCACAAAAACTGCCCCATCCAAACTATTTGACCTACAAAGGTTCCAATCAATATTTGGAAAGTTAAAGTCCTCCATGACAACTACCCTGTGACCCCCACACATATCCATAATCTGCTTAGCAATTTCTTCCTCCACATCTCTATTACTATTTGGGGGCCTATAGTAAACTCCTAACAACGTGACCGCTCCTTTCCTATTTCTAACCTCAGCCCATATTACCTCAGTGTGCAGATCCCCCTCGAAGTGCCTTTCCGCAGCTGTTAAACTATCCTTGATTAACAATGCCACTCCTCCACCTCTTTTACCAGCTTCCCTACACCTAGTGAAACATCTATACCCCGGAACGTCCAACAACCATTCCTGTCCTTGTTCTACCCACGTCTCCGTAATGGCCACAACATCGTAGTCCCAAGTACCAATCCACGCCCCAAGTTCATCTACCTTGTTCCGGATGCTCCTTGCATTGAAGTAGACACACTTCAACCCACCTTCCTGTCTACCGGTACCCACCCTTGACCCTGATACCTTCCTCGGTGGGTACAAATGACCCCAAGGCAGCAGGAATAGTCCAAAGATGTGTAGGTTAGGTGGATTGGCCATGGTAAATGCACGGAATTACGGGAATAGGAACTGGGGGTGGGTCTGGATAAGATGCTCTTTCGGAGAGTCAGTGCAGACTCGATGGTCTGAATAGCCACCTTCTGCACTGTAGGGATTCTTTGGTTGTATGGAATAACAGGAAGTAAGACTTCTGGACAAGATATGAGCATTTATAGTTCATGCATATATGAATTAGTACTAATAGATAGCATTGAGTATATGTGAAACTATTACTATCAGATAACATTGAACAGCTTATGGATATGTGTAACCTCGGCATAATAGTCCCCATGTGAGGGGGAAAAGAAATCTCTTGTCAGCACTAAGATTATGATTGGGTTGATATAAAGCACAACGTTTATTGTGCACTTGTGGAATATTTTTCAGAAATATGATGCGTGGAAAGAATTGTAAAGAGGAAAACAAGACAACAAAGTAAAATGGAAACACTTGTTTGCCTTTTTCCTCCCAAGATTTGATGGCATTAACATTAATGCTTTTTATGGCTAGACAGTGGTGTATCAGGCTTCAGTGAATGCATCATGGAATGTCAAAGTAGGCTGAAGTATGAGAACTGAAGCAGGGCTAAATAATTAGTTTTTGATCTACAACACTATTTACATATTTAGTTTGATTTAATTAGATGGTTATAAGGTTTGCATTGTGTAGTCAGTCAAAGTGAACCATCATTTAGTCAATTCCATTCATTTTTATGTAGCGTGACCGTCCCCCTATCATTCTCGAGATGTGTGTGATTCCTTGGTGCATTAAAAATGATATTTTACCGTAGATTCTCTCTGTTTATTAATGGGACGTTTGTAAATCTCCGCCTTGAACATTTCAGTCTACCAGCAATCACCGTCCACAGGCGGCACGGTGGCACAATGGTTAGCACTGCTGCCTCACAGCGCCAGGGACCCGGATTCGATTCCCGGCTTGGGTCACTGTCTGTATGGAGTTTGCACATTCTCCCCGTGTCTGCATGGGTTTCCTCCAGGAGCTCTGGTTTTCTCCCATAGTCCAAAGATGTGCGGGTTAGGTGGATTGGCCATGCTAAATTGCCCCTTTGTGTCAGGGGGACTCGCTAGGGTAAATGCATGGGGTTATGGGGATAGGCCTGGGTGGGATTGTGGTCGGTGCAGACTCGATGGGCCAAAAGGCCTCCTTCTGCACTGTAGGATTCTATGAACTGCCCAGTCCAAAACGTGTCATCCTCATTTTCTAACTTATTTGCAAATCTCATAAACCTTTCAATTTTTTTACGTACTCTGCACAGTTTTTAGTTACTGTGTAAACTTGGAGAGATTTACCAAAGATACTGGTCTTGAGTTCATAGAATCATATAATCACTATGGTGCAGAAGGAGGCCATTCGGCCCATTGTGCCTGCACCCAGGCCCTATCCCTGTAACTTCATGTATTTACCCTGCTAGTTCCCCTGACACTAAGGAGCAATTTACCATAGTCAATGTACCTAACCTGCACATCTTTGGACTGTGGGAGCAAACCAGAGCATCCGGAGGAAACCCACACAGACAAGGGGAGAACGTCCACACAGGCCAGAATTGAATCTGAGTCCCTGGCGCTGTCATTAGAGTCATAGAGGTTTACAGCATGGAAACAGGCCCTTAGGCCCAAATTGTCCATGCCGCCCTTTTCTTTTTAAAACCCCTAAGCTAATCCCAATTGCCCGCATTTGGCCCATATCCCTCTATACCCATCGTACCCATGTAACTATCTAAATGCTTTTTAAAAGATAAAATCGTACCTGCCTCTACTAATACCTCTGGCAGCTTATTCCAGACACTCACCACCCTCTGTGTGAAAAAACTTCCCCTCTGGACGCTTTTGTATCTCTCTCCTCTCACCTTAAACATATGCCCTCTAGTTTTAGACTCCCCTACCTTTGGGAAAAGATATTGACTATCTACCTTGTCTATGCCCCTCATTATTTTATAGACCTCTATAAGATCACCCCTCAGCCTCCTACGCTCCAGAGAAGAAAGTCCCAGTCTATTCAGCCTCTCCTTATAACTCAATCCATCAAGTCCCGGTAGCATCCTAGTAAATCTTTTCTGCACTCTTTCTAGTTTAATGATATCCTTTTCCATAATAGGGTGACCAGAATTGCACACAGTATTCCAAGTGTGGCCTTACCAATGTTTGTACAGCTTTAACAAGACGTCCCAACACTGTTGTGAGGCAATAGTGCTAATCACTCTGCTGTGGTGATGCCCAAAGAAGGGCTGTTCTACTTTGAGCAGAGGGTAGGGGGCAGACGTAGTGGAGGGAACACAAAATTACAACAAAGTAAAGGAGAAATGTTTCCACTGGTTGGAGGTCAATGAGCAGTGGACTCTGATTTAAGATAATTGGTCGAAAGAGCCAGAGGAGGGACAAGGAGAAATTCTTTAATACAATGAGTTATAATAATCTGGAATGCACTGCCTGAAAGGGCGGTGGAAGCAGATTCATTAGTCATTTTCAAAAGAAAATTGGAAAACACTTGACACATTTGGAGAGCTATGGGAAAGAGAGTAGGGAGGTTTGGCTAACTTGTCAGCTCTTTAAGAGCCAGTACGCACACATTGGACCAATTGGTCTCATCCTGTGCTGTGCCATTCTTTTACTTAATTTCAGATCCAGCACAGACGCTACTTGTGGGCATTTCGAATGTTCACTCCATTGACATGGCTGGAATGTATCCGATCCTTGCTTGTTTAAGGAGAGGGGATGAGGAGACCTCTTGTGCTGAAATGGGATGCTTAATGATCATAACTTTCCAAAAGTCCATGGCTCAACAAGTAACTGAAGAACTCATTGTGAAAAGAACGTATGTGAAGTTTCCAAAGGCTACTTCAAGTGAAGAGCAGTGCCATACAATGACAAAGAGTGAAGCACCAAGTACTTGCTTTTGTTTTTGGTTTCTAAATGTAGCAAAAGGATGTAATTTGGAAGCCATCCATTTCAAACTACCAATGTAGCAAAGAATGTTTTGAAGGAGGCAATGTAAAAGATTTAAGAACAATGTGCAGTGTGAAAGCAATAAAGCAAAATTCAAACCTATAGTGAGGAATGCTTCATAAATCATAGAATCCCTGCAAGTGCAGAAGGAGGCCATTTGGCCATCGAGCCTCCTGCACCAATGACAATCCCACCCAGGCCCTGTCCCCATGTATTTACCCTGCTAATTCCCCTGACGCTTAGGGGCAATATAGCATGGCCAATCAACCTAACCCGCACATCTTTGGACTGTGGGAGGAAAAAGGAACACCCGGGAAGAATGTGCAAACTCCACACAGACAGTGACCCAAGTTACTGGAATCGTACCCGGTCCCTGGTGCTGTGAGGCAGCAGTGCTAACCACTGTGCCTCCATGCCACCCGAGCACATAGGATATACAATCCACACAATCCCTTCTCTGGTTAATTTTGAGGTGGGAGCACTGAGAGATTATGTAGCAACCTATGACTTCATCTTAAAAAATACTTGCAGATAAGATACTGCCAAGTTGTCCTCAATTTGAAGATACTTGGAGATGTGGGTTGACTTTCTGCATTGACACTACCACTGGGGAATGGAGTGGGCGCACATTTTACTGAATGGAAAATCATGGTCAACTGGCCTGCCATTCCTCCATATACACACAGCGGCATGGTGGCACAGTGGTGAGCACTGCTGCTTCACAGCGCCAGGGTCCCATGTTCGATTCCCAGCTTGGGTCACTGTCTGTGTGGAGATTGCACATTCTCCCTGTGTCTGTGTGGGTTTCCTCGGGGTGCTCCAGTTTCCTCCCACAATCCAAATGGCGTGCTGGTTAGTCAGAACACCAACTCTATTTTTATGGGAGATGCTGGCAGTGTGGTTAGGTCACTGGTCTAGTAATCCAGAGGCCCAGACTAATGCTCTGGGGACACGGGTTCAAATCCCACCATGACAGCTGGTGGAATTTAAACCTGGAATTGAAAGCTAGTCTCAGTAAAGATGACCATGCTACTACCAAAAAGTATTGTAGAAATCCATCTGGTTTACTGATCCCTTTAGCGAAGGAAATCTGTCTTCCTTCCCTTGTCATTATTCGCCATGCTAAATTCTCCCTCGGTGTAATCGAACAAGCGCCGGAATGTGGCAACTAGGGGATTTTCACAGTAACTTCATTGCGGTGTTAATGTAAGCCGACTTGTGATACTAATAAATAAACTTTAAAACTTCAGCTAGCAAGGAGAGGCTGCTTTGCAAGGAGAGGCTGCTTTGCAAGTAGAGTACAGTTGGAAAAGCGGCCTTGTATTGCTAAAGGGGTTGAGTTCAGATCCCAAGAGCGGAAACTGGGGCCGTGCCCTGGCCAGTACTGTAACATAAAGGAGCTTTCAGAGGGCTGGAATTAATGTAGCAGAGAAAATCTGGAAGATCCCCAGTTCAGTGGGAAAGTCTGAAGAATACGTTGTTAAACCAGACTTCAGCAAGGGTCATTCAGGCGAGACATCTTGGTTCATGGAGGTAGATAAAATACTTAATTGGACCAAGAAAGTAACCCAGATACAATAACTTGAAATGTGGCACAGCGACAGGACAAACGAGATACAAGTCTCAGGTTGTACAGGGCAAATTCAGGACAGATTGTATGAAGCATTTCTTTGCACACAGGGAACAGACTACTAGGAAGCTTGCTACCTCCACCAAGTAGAGATCACGACGCATCGTGGCACTGTGGTTAGCACTGCTGCCTCACAACGCCAGGGAACTGCCGGGTTCAATTCCCGGCTTGGGTCACTGTCTGTGCGGAGTTTGCACGTTCTCCCCGTGTCTGCATGCGTTTCCTCCGGATGCTCTGGTTTCCTCCTGCAGTCCAAAGACATGCTGGTTAGGTGATTGGCCAAGCTAAATTCTCCCTCAGTGTACCCGAACAGGCACCGGTGTGTGGTGACTAGGGGACTTTCACAGTAACTCCATTGCAGTTTTAATGTAAGCCTACTTGTGACGATATATAAACTCCTGACTCTAGACGTATTTAATTTGGAGCTATGTGCCATGGGAATTTCGTGGGATGTGGGCGTTACTGGCAGGGCTTGCATTTGTTGCCCATCCCTAATTGCCCATGAACTAAATGGGTTGCTCGGCCATTCTAAAAGGCCGTTCAGAGTCAACCATATTTCTGTGGGTCTGGAGTCAAATGTAGATCAGACAAGGGGAGGAAGGCAGATTGCCTTCCCTAAAGGGGATTAACAAACCAGATGGATTTTTACAATAGTTTCTGGTAGTTCCATGGTCACCATTACTGAGGCTAGCTTTCAATTCCAGGTTTAAATTCCACCAGCTGCCATGGTGGGATTTGAACCCGTGTCCCCAGAGCATTAGCCTGGGCCTCTGGATTACTAGGCCAGTGACACAACCACGCTGCCACCATCTCCCATAAAAATAGAGTTGGTGTTCTGATGAGTTGAAGAGATTTCATCACTTGAACCAATCTTGCCCAATACTTTTCTATTACCCTCTCTATCTGAAGCAAAATAGTTTCTAACATTTGATGATTTTAAATCAATATTTCATAAAATGCCAGAATTACCTGAAGAATAGCAATTTGTGTTTATTTCCTCATTTTCATGTTGGAGATTTAACCCAAAGAGGTTACTAATTTACCTTCCAATGATTAGAATATTATTTTTCTTCATATGTCATATTCTCTGAAGCAAATCGACTGAATTTCAGCCTATTTTAGTTGCATTGCATTTACTGCAGGGAAAAATCATGGAATCTATCGACAATTCCCTCATGGTGAATAAGACATCACCCGTTTAAGATAGAGATGAAGAGGAATTTCTTCTCCCTGAGAGTCATAGAGGTTTACAGCATGGAAACAGGCCCTTTGGCCAATTTGTCCATGCCGCCCAGTTTTTAAACCACTAAGCCAGTCCCAGTTGCCCGGGTTTGGCCCATATCCCTCTAAACCCAGCCTACCCATGTAACTGTCTAAATGCTTTTTAAAAGACAAAATTGTATCCACCTCTACTACTGCCTCTGGCAGCTCGTTCCAGACACTCACCACCCACTGAGTGAAAAAAACTGCCCCTCTAGACCCTTTTGTATCTCTCCCCTCTCACCTTAAACCTATGTCCTCTAGTTTTAGATTCCCCTACTGTGGTGAACCATCGTTGGTTCCCACTAGATAGTACTGAGCCAGGGTCTGGCCAGTACTACAAGTATGTATATATGTTGCTGTTGGGGTTAGGGATGGGTTGTTCTACTTGTTGCTGTTGGGGTTAGGGTTGGGCTGTTACACCTTGTATTATAGTTATTGTGGTACATCCCAGTCGGGCTCCGCCTCCTGGGAGAGGTATAAAGGTCACTGCTCTGTCTGGAACCCCTCAGTCTGGGATCGTGTACTATACTTATTAGCTTCGTTGTAACAGTAAATAAAAGCCTTTATTTCCTGAGCATCTCAAGCCTCGTGTGTGATAACGCGCATCAAGGGGTATCTGACTATTCGGAAGGACAGACAGGAGGGTAAGGGAGCTCTGATATTTAAGGATGACATCAGGGCGGTAGTGAGAGATGATATAGGTTCTATGGAGAAAAAAGGTGAATCCGTTTGGGTGGAAATTAGAAATTGTAAAGAGAAAAAGTCACTGATAGGCGTAGTCTATAGGCCACCAAATAATGACATCATGATGGGGTGAGAAATAAAGAAATAACTGATGCATGTAAAAATGGTACAGCAATTATCATGGGAGATTTTAATCTACATGTTAATTGGTCAAACCAGATCTGTTAAGGCAGCCTTGAGTAAGAGTTCATAGAATGTATCCGTAATAGTTTCCTCGAACAGTATGTAATGGAACCGACAAGGGAGCAAGCTATCCTAGATCTGGTCCTGTGTAATGAGATGGGAATAATTAATGATCTTACAGCGAGGGATCCTCTCGGAAGAAGCAATCACAGTGTTGTTGAATTTAAAATACAGATGGAGGGTGAGAAGGTTAAATCCAATACCCGTGTCTTGTACTTAAACAAAGGAGACTACAATGGGATGAGGGAGGAGTTGGCTAAGGTAGACCGGGAGCAAAAACTTTATGGTGGGACAATTGAGGAATGCTGGAGGGCTTTCAAAGCGATTTTTCACAGCAAAAGCATAGACCAGTGAAAAGGAAGAACTGTAGGAAACGGGACAATCAGCCCTGGATATCTAAGGAAATAAAGGACGGTATCAACTTGGAAGATAATGCATACAAAGCGGCAAAGATTAGTGGGAAACTAGAGGACTGGGAAATCATTAAAGGTCAACAGAAAGCCACGAATAAAAAACAAAAAGAAAAGTAAGATAGATTATGAGAGTAAACTAGCTTAGAATATAAAAACAGATAGCAAACGTTTCTACAAGTATATAAAACAAAAAAGAGTGGCTAAAGTAAATCATAGAAACCCTACAGTACAGAAAGAGGCCATTCGGCCCATCGAGTTTGCACTGACCACAATCCCACCCAGGCCCTACCCCCATATCCCTACATATTTTACCCGCTAATCTACACATCCCAGGACACTAAGGGACAATTTTAGCATGGCCAATCAACCTAACCCGCACACCCGGAGGAAACCCACGCAGACACGAGGAGAATGTGCAAACTCCACACAGACAGTGACCCAAGCCGGGAATCGAACCCAGGTCCCTGGAGCTGTGAAGCAGCAGTGCTAACCACTGTGCTACCGTGCCGCCCATTGGTCCTTTAGAGTAAACATTGGTCCTTTAGAGGATGAGAAGGGGGATTTAATAATGGGAAATGGCCAAGGCATTGAACAAGTATTTTATGTCTATCTTCACAGTGGAAGACACAAATAACATGCCAAAAATTGATGACAAGGAAGTTATGGCAGGCGAGGACCTAGAAACAATCATTATCACTAAAGACGTAGTGTTGGGGAAGCTGGTGGGGCTAAAGGTAGACAAGTCTCCTGGCTCCGATGGAATGCATCCCAGGGTACTAAAAGAGATGGCGGGGGAAATAGCAAATGCACTTGTGGTAATTTACCAAAATTTGCTGGACTCTGGGGTGGTTCCCGCAGATTGGAAAACAGCAAATGTGACGCCACTGTTGAAAAAAGGAGGTAGACAAAAGGCGGGTAACTATAGGCCGGTTAGCTTAACTTCTGTAGTGGGGAAAATGCTTGAATCTATCATCAAGGAAGAAATAGCGAGACATCTGGATAGAAATTGTCCCATTGGGCAGACACAGCATGGGTTCATGAAAAGCAGGTCATGTTTAATTAATTTACTGGAATTCTTTGAGGACATTGCAAGCACGGTGGACAATGGGGAACCTGTGGATGTGGTGTATCTGGATTTCCAGAAGACATTCGACAAGGTGCCACACAAAAGGCTGCTGCATAAGATAACGGTTCACGGTATTAGGGGTAATGTATTAGCATGGATAGAGGATTGGTTGACTCTATGAAAGCAAAGACTGAGGGTAAATGGGTGTTTTTCTGGTTGGCAATTAGTGACTAGTGATGTGCCTCAGGGATCAGTGTTGGGACCGCAATTGTTTACAATTTACATAGACGATTTGGAGTTGGAGATCAAGTGTCGTGTGTCAGAGTTCGCAGATGACACTAAGATGAGTGGCAGAGCAAAGTGTGCAGATGACACTGAAAATCTGTAGAGGGATATAGATAGTCTAAGTGAGTGGGCAAGAGTCGGGCAGATGGAGTACCATGTTGGTATATGTGAGGTCATCCATTTTCGTAGCAATAACAGCAAAATGGACTATTATTTAAATGGTAAAAAAATTGCAGCATGCTGCTGTGCAGAGGGACCTGGGTGTCCTTGTGCATGAATCACAAAACGTTGGTTTGCAGGTGCAGCAGGTAATTAAGAAGGCAGATGGAATTTTGTCCTTCATTGCTAGAGGGATGGAGTTTAAAAACAAGGAGGATATGTTGCAGCTGTATAGGGTGCTGGTGAGGTCACACCTGGAGTACTGTGTACAGTTTTGGTCTCCTTACTTGAGAAAGGATATACTGGCACTGGAGATGGTGCAGAGGAAATTCACTAGGTTGATTCCGGAGTTGAGAGGGTTGGCTTATGAGGAGAGACTGAGGAGACTGAGACTATGCTCATTGGAATTTAGAAGAATGAGCGGGGGGGGGATCTTATAAAAACATATAAAATTATGACGGGAATCAATAACATAGAAGCAGGGAGGTTGTTTCCACTGGCAGGTGAAACTAGAACTAGGGGGCATAGCCTCAAAATAAGGGGGAGCAGATTTAGGACTGAGTTGAGGAGGAACTTCTTCACCCAAAGGGTTGTGAATCTGTGGAATTCCCTGCCCATTGAAGCAGTTGTGGCTACCTCGTTAACTGTTTTTAAGGCAAAGATAGATGATATTTTCAACAATAAAGGAATTAAGGGTTCTGGTGAGCGGGTGGATAAGTGGAGCTGAGTCCACGAAAAGATCAGCCATAATCCTATTGAATGGCGGAACAAGCTCGAGGGGCAAGATAGCCTACTCCTGCTCCTAGTCCTTATGAGAGAAGTGAACTACATGGGGAGCAGATGTGGAGGCCTGGAGGGGTACAGGGGAGTTTGGGGCTGCTAATGGAAGGAGATTAATGCCATGGGAGTTGTGGAATGGGGCGAAGGTCATGGTGGAGTATGGACGGGGGTGGTATGCGGGTGGCTGCGCATGTGTGAACAGACATGGGCAGAGAGTGTGCAGTTACAAACGGGCATGGGGTGAGGAGTGTGCATGTGTGTCCGGGTAAGGTGGGGAGTATGCAGCTGTGAACAGACATGGGGGTGGTGCGCAGTTGTGAACAGGCAGGGGGGAGGGGAATGTGCAGGTAGCAAGAAGAGAAAAGGGTTCAGAGGGAGGGGTGTGTAACGTCAACTGATGAGTCCTGGTGGAATAATGAGGTAATTGGTGATTGAAATGTGTGGTGAGAGCTAAAGAACCTTCGAATCATACAGTGAAGAAGAGGCCTTTCGGCCCATCGACTCGCACCGGCATATGAGAAACACCTGACTTCCCACCTAATCCCATTTACCAGCACTTGGCCCATAGCCTTGAATGTTATGACGCACCAGGTGCTCATCCAGGTACTTTTTAAAGGATGTGAGGGATCCCACCTCCATCATCCTCCCAGGCAGCGCATTCCAGACCATCACCATTTTCAGGATAAAAACATTTTTCCTCACACCCCTCCTGAACCTCCTATCCCTCACCTTGAACCTATGTCCCATCATGACTGACCTTTCAACTAACAGGAACAACTGCTCCTTATCCACTCTGCACACGTCCCTCATAATTTTGTACAGCTCGATCAGGTCGCCCCTCAGTCTTCTCTGCTTCAACAAAAACAACCCAAGCCTACCCACCCGCTCTTCATAACTTAAATGTTCCATCCCAGGCAGTGTCCTAGTAAATCTACCTCCGCACCCCCTCCAGTGCAATCACATTCTTGTATAATGTGGTGACCAGAATTTCACACAATACTCTAGCTGTGGCCTCACCAAAGTTCTATACAACTCCAACATGACATCCCTGTTTTTGTAATCTGTGCCTTGATTGATAAAGCAAGTGTCCCATTTGCCCTTTTCACCGTCCTACTAACATGCCCATCCACTTTTCGAGATCTATG
The DNA here is from genome assembly GCF_964213995.1 of Mustelus asterias. Classification (NCBI taxonomy): domain Eukaryota; kingdom Metazoa; phylum Chordata; class Chondrichthyes; order Carcharhiniformes; family Triakidae; genus Mustelus; species Mustelus asterias. Next base: position 16,853,282 of record NC_135824.1, on the reverse strand, counting down.
GACAAACACGCCAAGGTCCCTTTGTCCCACTGAACTTTCTAAAGTCATGCCATTCATTGAATACTTCCTTGTCAAACTACTCCTTCCAAAGTGTATCACCTCACACTTTTCAGGGTTAATTTCCATCTGCCACTTATCTGCCCATTTGACCATTCCGTCTATGTTTTTTTGTAATCCAAGACACTCTGCCTCAGTGTTAACCACCCAGCCAATCTTTGTGTCATCCACAAAGTTACTAATCCTACCTCCCCACAAGGGGACAAAGCAAGCTGGTAGAGTGGGATGGTGCGATGACAGGTGAAGGAATGCTGAGCTTGTTGGAGGGGACACAGAAGTAGAACCGGACATGTCTATTGTCACGGATAGGTTCCTGGGGAAGCTAAGGGATATGGACGTTACCCTGCACAGGATGGAGGGTTGTTGGGTCACTGCGAGTAGGTCAAATGATACACGGGACGATCAGTGGCTATGAGGAGGTGGATGTGGGCCATGGAGGGAGATTGGAGGGTATTGGACTCTACCTGAAAGGTTACCCGAGCCGATTGCAACTATCGAGCTCCTGAGGTGTTTCATGGGGGTTGGGTCAGAAGCGTTGGGAGGAGTGAAAGGTCTGCTCAACTGGACAACTGAAGGGTAACACCAGCACCTCGTACTGACTGGACTAGGACATTTCAATAGATGAGTGAGTGAAGGGCAAAGGCTCGGTACACACAGGAGGCTTCTTGCACATGGCTTGCTAAGGTTCTTGTCTCCCTGCACATGCATGATTCTGGGGGATATTGATCCAGCCTGGGGTATCCACCTGAAGATGGGGGGATGATGGTGGTGCAAAGGCTTAATGACTACAAGCCACAATTAAGCCACACCAGACCTCATTAAGATGTAATTGTAGCCTATTTACAATTCGAGTGAACCCATGCAACCACACATGAAATCCTAATTTCGTACTCTTTCATTCTCTACCACTTTAAGTGCTCCCCTGGGGTGTAGGCAGCCTGCTGACCAGTTGCCCCTCTGGAAACCTGAGGTCTGGAGGAGCCAGGGTTATTTTGAATGTCTTCCTGTGGGGAAGCTGCCCCCTCTGTGGTCACAGAGGCTGAAGCTGAAGGGGCCACAGGCCAGGGGTTTGCAAAGGGGTCAGCCAACCCCTGTGTCCAACAGCTGCTCCTCCTCCTTGTGAGTGACCAAGGGCTCCTGCCAATTGATTGAGGAGACGGGGCACCTGGAGAGAAGTGGAAGTGACCCATTCCCCTCTCGCGTAGCCACAGCCAAATCTCACCTGCGGCTACAGCAATGGAGTGCAGGTCCGTACGTAGGCCTGTGCGCATCTCTGACAGAAACCTGATGTCGTGTTGGGCGTGGATCTCCATGGCATTCGCCATCATCTCCATGGAGACCTCCATGTGCACACAGATCGGATTCATTTAATCAAAAAGCAGGTGGAGGGACTCTTCCACCTCACATGCCACTCTGTTGAGGGCCTCCGCCACCTCTTGCAGCATCTCTGGCAGGGGGCCTCCCCCAGAGGCTCATCACCTGGCTTGGATGTCGCAGGTGCCTCTTACCCAGCAGTTCTCCGAGTTCCGATGAGCTTGGCTGACCTTGCCTCCTCCTGCTGTGGGCAGGTGTTCATATGGTTACCACCAGACCCTGCCTGAACTAGATCCAGTACCCACTGAGGGGTGTGTCTCTGGGCTGGTGGAGGAGGCAGTCGTGACAGATGCGTTTTCTTCCTCCACCCCCACCCCACCCCAGTTCCCCCCACTGCAAGGTTGGCTGCCCACTCCTCATACTCTGTAGGTTCCTCAGTACAGATAGGCTCTATGCCACTGAGGCTCATGTCCCTCCAACCATTTGGTGAGGGTACTGTGAGCAGTTGAATGTTCACTTACCCTGGTGGAGTGGATGAGGTTGACGGCATTGCAGGGCAGTTCTCTGGTGAAGGTGCTGGGCACTGCCCACCCTGGTGACTTCCCCTCATGAAGGGTTGGTCACACAGTTCCTTCCACGCTCTGGTTCCTGGCCTCCCTCAGGTCACCGGCCCATCTCCTTCCACGGTGGGTTTACCATAAAGCAGTTGATGCCCAAGCACCGGCACCTGGATATGATGATGAGGCCACATCATGCAGGCCACTCTATCAGGCGACTCGTTGGGAAACCTCCAACTGTATAATTAATGAGCCCAACACTGCACGGATCGGTGCTAATTCCCACTGTGCACCGTGGTAGGAATCACTCCCAGTTCCCACCCCACCACAGGACTTGGGCCTGGAAGGGATATTCCAGCTCTTTGCTGTGCACGTTTCCTGTTACAGTAATGCTTTCATACCAACATTTATCATTGAAACAGTGTAAGTAGTTAATTGAAGGAATTTCCAATGTTCCAACTTATTGTCACAGTATAGTTGTAGGTCACCACTTGTGGTGGTCTCACACCTTCCATTCCCATCTTCCAGTTCTCTGTGCTGTGGCCTCATCAGTCGTAAGTGGCGATGGCCTAGTGGTATTATCGCTAGACTATTAATCCAGAAACTCAGCTAATGTTCTGGGGACCCGGGTTCGAATCCTACCACGGCAGATGGTGGAATTAGAATTCAATAAAAAATATCTAGAATTAAGAATCTACTGATGACCTTGAAACCATTGTCGATGTCAGAAAAACCCATCCAGTTCACTAATGTCCTTTTAGGGAAAGAAATCTGCCATCCTTACGTGATCTGGCCTACATGTGACTACAGAGCCACAGCAATGTGGTAGACTCTCAACTGTCCCTCGGGTAACTAGAGATGGACAATAAATGCTGGCCAGCCAGCGATGCCCATGTCCCACGAATGACTAAAACCAAGCACCTTTCCATGCTTCCTGGCCTGTAACCCCCCCCCGAATCCCGCAAATCCAAACTCCAACTCTTCCCAGGCTTACACCTCCGATCATGACTTAGCCTCCTGCTGGTTGCCTGCTGGTCCTTTCAACCGCCTTTCCCCACTCCCAACTTTTCCCGATCATCGGTACTCCTTTGAGCAATGCCAGCGGGAATCCATTATTTCGGGGAATGTTGTCTCGGAAGTGCGTAACTTGTGAAAACGATTGCTTAACCACTGTGCTTCCATGATATTGGCATTGGATGCTATTATCAAGAGTCAATACTGTCCAGTTACGAAATACAGTAAGAAGTTTAACAACACCAGGTTAAAGTCCAACAGGTTTATTTGGTAGCAAAAGCCACACAAGCTTTCGGAGCTGCAAGCCCCTTCTTCAGGTGAGTGGGAATTCTGTTCACAAACAGAGCATATAAAGACACAAACTCAATTTACATGAATAATGGTTGGAATGCGAATACTTACAACTAATCAAGTCTTTAAGAAACAAAACAGCATGAGTGGAGAGAGCATCAAGACAGGCTAAAAAGATGTGTATTGTCTGGAGACTTGATTAGTTGTAAGTATTCGCATTCCAACCATTATTCATGTAAATTGAGTTTGTGTCTTTATATGCTCTGTTTGTGAACAGAATTCCCACTCACCTGAAGAAGGGGCTTGCAGCTCCGAAAGCTTGTGTGGCTTTTGCTACCAAATAAACCTGTTGGACTTTAACCTGGTGTTGTTAAACTTCTTACTGTGTTTACCCCAGTTCAACGCCGGCATCTCCACATCACAGTTACGAAATGCCAGGGACTGTGTCACAAACTAAATCTTGGTAAGCTGGAATCACATTCTCCCATCCCGCCTGCCACTGGAATTTTAGCGGGTGGCTTGCGGACAATGTGAAACCCCACTGACATTCGGGTGGGAATTTCCGGCTTTTAGACGAGCGCGGCCGGAGTATTCCGCCCTTGGTCTTTCCTTGGGTGGATAGAGGTTCATTTGCATTTATTGAAATAAAGTGGCTGTTGTAAGAGATTAGGTGCAGAACTGAACTGTTTATTTTAATGCTACAATTTATATCTAATTCTGAGAATCAGTAGCGCAAGTAATTATAATGTGTAAAATTATGCTTCATATTAAAATTACAATTATACTGTTGCTACTGCATTATTACATAAACACAGCATTTTTCAATGTGGCTTTTTCAATTAAAAACATGAAAATGCCACCTATTGATTTGTAGCTCACAGCACTGCCGAATATTAGTTGAACAGTTCAGTACCTTTATTTGCACAGCATGTAGAGTGGGGAGGAATCCAGTGGTGTCATCATACTTCAGTAATGGCACTTCACTGAGCGGTAAAACTTGGAAGGGAGGAGAGCGGTCTCCAGTTTTCTGAATGAGATGCAAATTCAGATTGGCAATTGGAGATTGGTTTCCCACTGTACACCCCACCTCATTTTCCTTTTCGCTGAACTTCAAAGGAGCACCAGCCATTTCGACACAGGGGGCGCCACGGTGGCACAGTGGTTAGCGCTGCTGCCTCACAGCGCCAGGGAGCTGGGTTCGATTCCCATTTTAGATCACTGAACGTGCGGAGTCTGCACGTTCTCTCCATGCCCTAATTGAAACTTGCAGGATACGGCGAGGCCTGGATAGAGTGGATGTGAAGAGGATGTTTCCACCAGTAGGAAAAACTGGAACCAGAGGGCACAACCTCAGGCTAAAGGGACGATCCTTTAAAACAGAGATGAGGAGGAATTTCTTCAGTCGGAGAGTGGTGGGTCTGTGGAACTCTTTGCCGCAGGAGGCAGTGGAGGCCAGGTCATTGAGTGTCTTTAAGACAGAGATAGAGAGGTTCTTGATTAATTAGGAGATCAGGGGTTATGGGGAAAAGGCAGGAAAATGGGGATGAGAAAAATACCAGCCATGATTGAATGGCGGAGCTGACACGAAGGGCCGAGTGGCTTAATTCTGCTCTTATGTCTTATGGTCTGTGTGGGTTTCCTCCCACAGTCGAAAGACGTGCTGATTACGTGCACTGGCCATGCTAAATTCTCCCTCAGTGTACCCGAACAGGCGCCGGAGTGTGGCGACTAGGGGATTTTCACAGTAACTTCATTGCAGTGTTAATGTAAGCCTTACTTGTGATGCTAATAAATAAACCATTCCTTCAATTTTTCTCTCTAATCCTTTTTGCGCTCGCTATTTACCTGCTTTGCTTTTTTAATGTTTTTATTTTTTTCCTTGTGATCTTTATGATCCTTTTAATGCTTGAGTATATATCAAAAGTCCTCTCCTCTTCAAGTGCAGGAAAATCGGATTAGTGCGCCTTTAAAACTCAGCTAATGTTCTGGGGACCCGGGTTCGAATCCTGCCACGGCAGATGGTGGAATTTGAATTCAGTAAAAAAAAAATAATCTGGAATTAAGAATCTACTGATGGCCATGAAACCATTGTCGATTGTCAGGAAAAACCCATCTGGTTCACCAATGTCCTTTAGGGAAGGAAATCTACCGTCCTTACCCAGTCTGGCTTACATATGACTCCAGAGCCACAGCAATGCGGTTGACTCTCAACTGCCCTCAGGCAACTAGGGATGGGCAATAAATGATATATCCCTGTGAGACTTTGCCGTCTCCACATCAATAAATGATGGCCAGCCAGTGACGCCCATGTCCCACGAATGAATGAAAAAAAACGTTTTTTAAAATAGTGGTAGTTATTGTTGGTGCAGACGCGATGGGCCAAAGGGCCTATATGACTGTATGACTTCGGTCCAATATTTATTCCTCAACCAACATCAGTAAAACAGATCATCTGGTCATAGAATCTCATTGTTATTAGTCTGAGCTTTCTGTGCGTAAATTGGCCATACTTCCTGTGTTGCAACAGCGCGTACCCTTCAACATTATTTCATTGACCAAAAAGCAGGTTGAGGCACCCTGAAGTCAAGAAAAGTGCGATATCAATGCAAGTCTGTCTGTCTTTCTACTCAAATGACTTTTATTATGTCCACCACCTATGTTTAATCAGCTTCAATCTGCCCAGCTGGGCAGCACGGTAGCACAGTGGTTAGCACTGCTGCTTCACAGCTCCAGGGACCTGGATTCGATTCCCGGCTTGGGTCACTGTCTGTGTGGAGTTTGAACATTCTCCTCGTGTCTGCGTGGGTTCCCTCCAGGTGCTCTGGTTTCCTCCCACAGTCCAAAGATGTGCAGGTTAGGTTGATTGGCCATGCTAAAATTGTCCCTTAGTGTCCTGAGATGCGTAGGTTAGAGGGATTAGTGGGTAAATATGTAGGGATATGGGGTAGGGCCTGGGTGGGATTGTGGTTGGTGCAGACTCGATGGGCCAAATAGCCTCTTTCTGCGCTGTAGGGTTTCTATGATTTCCACAGAGCTTTGCTGATCAGACCCACCCACGAGCGAGGTTAATCCCAAAACAATTCCACTTCAGTGCCAGGGGTTGGCCAATGGAAAATAGGGACCTGTGGGCCAAGAACAATTTCAATTTCCTATTGACTGGATATTTTAGTCGCTTTCATTCAATACGAGGAATAGAGCATTTGTTTTGCAGTGAATATGTGTTGACTTGATCCGATAGTGTAGCTCAGAGATAAGTCTATGAAAGAGTGAAAACTAATGTTCCATTTCTGACTCATCGTAAACTAATTACCGAAAAGTCATTTCTTGGTCCTTTTCCACCTCTCATTTTGGCCGGTCTGTCTAGTGGAGGTGGTATTCTCCATCTGTTGGCCCACCTCTGAAGCAGCAAGGTTCTTCTCAGCAAGCTGCCCTCACACTCTACACTGCGACCATCTGCTTTGGAAAGCAGTGCTATAAATCCACTCCCCCAGGTGGCTGTAGCCGACTGTAAATTTACTCCCACTCTGACCATTCTGTCCTCCGCCTCCTACACTGCTTCACTAAAGCTCAACAGCAACTGAGAACAACATCTCATCCTTACGACCGTCCAGGCATCACGTTGAGTTCAACAATTTCGATCAGAACCCCTTCCCCCATTTTTTGGGATGGCAGCTGTCAGTGATGATTCTGCTTTTTCTGTTTACACATCGTCTAGACCCATCTTCTGGAATCTTCCCCATTGAACCTGCCAGAGAAAGGGACGGTGGAGGTGTGCTTTTTGCATTCAGAGTTGGGGTGGGAGAGAATTAAGTGGAAGGCCCAAAAATTGGCTTTACACCAGCGTGAATTTCCCATTGGAGGAGCAGATAGAGGATACCACCTCCAGTAAATCAGAGATGGAATAAGACCAATGAATGACTTTTCGTTAATTAGTTTACGATGAGTCAGAAGTGCATCATTAAATTTCACACTTCTGCAGACTAATCTCTGAACCACACTATCGGCTCAAGTCAACACACATTCACTGAAAACAAATGCTTTATTCCTCAAGTTGAATAAAAATGGCCAAAACATCCACAGTCAATAGGAAATTGAAATTGTTCTTGGCCCACAGGTCCCTATTTTCCATTGGTCAACCCCAACATTGAAGTTGAATTGCTTTCAGGTTAATTTTACTCGTGGGTCTGATCTGTGGAAATGGCAAATCAGGAAATCCGCTGGAGGCCGGTATCAGACTGATTTGCCTCCCGCGAATGGGATGCAGATGAAGGCTCGGCCAGAATCTTTCCCCCAACCTCGAATCTCCACAATGCCAGGGGCAAAACACACCGGTCCAGAACACATCTGGACCAACAGGGCGTGCAGATGTTGGAGCTCACTGGAAGAATGCCCGGGACTGCCTCTGGGGTTCAGGATAGAGGCCGCCAGCGAGCCTGGTCCCTGGAACAACATAGCAGTCAGTGGGAGTGGCATCTATCAGGCATTATCTATCTGGTGCAACGACAATAATCTCTCCCTCAATGTCAACTAAACGAAGGAGATAGTCATCGACTTCAGGAAGCACAGTGGAGGACATGCCCCTGTCTACATCAGTGAGGATGAAGTGGAAATGATCGAGAGCTTCAAGTACCTGTCCTGGTCCCCCCATGCCGACACTATAGTTAAGAAAGCCCACCAATGCCTCTAGTATCTCAGGAGGCTAAGGAAATTTGGCATGTCAGCTACAACTCTCACCAACTTTTACAAATGCACTATAGAAAGCATTCTTTCTGATTGTATCACAGCTTGGCATGGCTCCTGCTCTGACCAAGATCGCAAAAAACTATAAAGGGTCATGAATGAACCCCATTCCATCACGCAAACCAGTCTCCCATCCATTGACTCTGGCTACATTTCCCATTGCCTCAGAAAAGCAGCCAGCATAATCAAGGACCCTCCCCAGACAATCTCACTTCCACCTTCTTCCTTCAGAAAAAAGATACAAAAGTCTGAAATCATGTACCAACCGATTCAAGAACAACTACTTCCCTGCTGCCACCAGACTTTTGAATGGACCTACCTCGCATTAAGTTGATCTTTCTCTACACCCTAGCTATGACGAACACTACATTCTGCACCCTCTCCTTTCCTTCTCTATGAACGGTATGCTTTGTCTGTATAGTGCGCAAGAAACTATACTTTTCACTGTATGCTAATACATGTGACAATAATAAATCAAATCAAATATCTTCCAGATTCAGTGTCATCGAGAAGATCTGAGAGAGCCTCAGTGTTCCTGCAAATCCATCTTCTTTCTTCAATGATGGGTCAGTGATGGTGGCACCTTTTAAATATGGTGTTCTGTTGTAACGATGAGACATGTGCAACCATGCCATGTGCAAACATACCATGTTTCCATGCCTCAGATGCATAATTAATGAGGTTGAGGTCAAAAGATATGGCTGGTTTTCCTGGCGGCCTCTCTAGTGGGAAACACTCCCCATTCCCGCCTCCGTCACGGGTCTTAGTCCCAGATGGGAGCAATCTCATTTTTCACTTGTTCCATTACCATCTCCTTTTGCCTTTCACCATCATCCCTTCCATCATTTCAACCCTCCTGCCTTCCAGCCTATTACAGACCTCCCCTTTGTCCTTTCCTTCCCACCACCCCTTTCTGTGCCTCTGCACTTGATGAAAACCTCTTTCATCTCCATCATTTTCCAGTCCTGACGACGGGGCATTAACCTGAAATGTTAACTCTTCCTCTCTCTGCGGGTGATCCAGACCTGCTGAGCATTTCCAGAATATTCTGTTTTTACCTCGAGAGTTTTCAACCTCCGCGGTAGACAAGTCGTGATAAAGATTGTGAAGTGAACAAGCAATAGAAACAAGCACATGAAATGTGCACACGGGCGGCACAGTGGTTAGCATTGCTGCCTCAGGGACCCGGGTTCGATTCCGGCCTCAGGTGACTGTCCGTGTGGAGTCTGCACGTCCTCCCTGTGTCTGCTTGGATTTCCTCCGGGTGCCCCGGTTTCCTTCCACAGTCCAAAGATGTGCGGGTTAGGTTGATTGACAATGCGAAATTGACCCTTAGTGTCAGGGGGATTAACAGGGTAGATATGTGAGGGTATGGGGATGGGGCCTGGGTGGGATTGTGGCCGGTGCAGACTCGATGGGCCGAATGGCCTCCTTCTGCACTGTAGGGATTCTACGACTCTATTCTATGATTTTTAAGTTGCAAGTTTTGCATAACAGCATTTCTATTCAGTTCAGTTGTGATCTCGTTGAATGGTGAAGCAGACCCGATGGGCCGAATGGCCTACTTATGCTCCTACATCTTTTGGTCTCTTTCTCCATTTGTAAGTTGTTTCTTCTCAGTCATATTCACACTTTTCATTACTCATTCGTTGGACATGGGCGTCGCTGGCTGGCCAGCATTTATTGATGTGGAGATGCCAGCGTTGGACTGGGGGAAACACAGTAAGAGTTTTAACAACACCAGGTTAAAGTCCAACCGGTTTATTTGGTAGCAAAAGCCACTAGCTTTCAGAACGCTGTCCTTCGTCAGGTAAGTGGGAGTTCTGTTCACAAACAGAGCATATAAAGACACAAACTCAATTTACAAAATAATGGTTGGAATGCGAGTCTTTACAGGTAATCAAGTCTTAAAGGTACAGACAATGTGAGTGGAGAGAGCGTTAAGCACAGGTTAAAGAGATGTGTATTGTCTCCAGACAGGACAGTTAGTGAGATTTTGCAAGCCCAGGCAAGTCGTGCAGGTTACAGATAGTGTGACATGAACCCAAGATCCCGGTTGAGGCTGTCCGCGTGTGCGGTAGTTGGCTATCAGTCTCTGCTCAGCGACTCTGCATTTATTGCCCATTCCTAGTTGCCCAAGGGCAGTTGAGAGTCAACCACATTGCTGCGGGTCTGGAGTCATATGTAGACCAGACCAGGTAAGGGCAGCAGATTTCCTTCCCGAAGGAACGTTAGTGAACCAGATGGGTTTTTCTGACAATCGACAATGGTTTCATGGTCATCAGTAGACTCTTAATTCCAGATATTTTTGATTGAATTCAAATTTCCACCAACTGTCGTGGTGGGATTCGAACCGGGTCCCCATCATGTTAACTGAATTTCTGGATTAATTGTCTAGCTATAATACCACTAAGCCATCGCCTCCCCCCATGATTCCTTGGGTGCTGGGTGACCTGCTTAAAGGACGCTGCTGCTCTTAAATTTACCACAATGAGGTGCATAAGGGCAAAGCAAGTTCCTGCACACTTCCTTTTTTACCAACTTTGTTGACAAATGGTCCATCCAGTAACGATGAACCACTCTCAGTGTGACGTCTCACAGAATAAAGTTTCACATTTTCCCAGTTTATTGGTCAGGTGCATCATGAGCCAACCAGGCAGCTGTGGAAAATATTGAAAGGAATTGTCATATTCTCCCATATTACAGAGGGTATTTTGAACAAAATATTACCACTCTCAACAATCTCCTTGCGTTTAATCCACACCTGGATTCATCTTATCTACCACAGTGATGATCAAACTGGAACTAAAGGTCTTACAACTTTGCGCACTCTACGTGACCAGTCCCCCCACTGCCAAAGCACTGGGTAGAATTTGGTGAGTTTTCCCATCCCACCACAGAAAAGGTGGATGGGGAATTCACACCCACTCCAGACAGCTGCCGTGCAGTCACTTAAGCCTCTGAGGAGCATTAATTGGCTGGAGATGGGCCTTCTGTCCCCATTTACAGAGAAATCCTGCCTCCCAAGCGCTGCCGGCCATCTGGGTGGCAGACTACTGTCTGATCCCAGCGATGCCACTGAGAGAAGGGTGAAAAGTAAGTCTGGGGCTTCTCAGCGGTGCCAGAACATCGGATCCTAGGGTGGAGGAAGGGAGAGTGAGGGGAATGGTGGCAGCAAGGAGACTGGAGATTGGGTTACTAAGGCCAGTGGGGAGAGGACAGCTGTGGAGGGGGGGGGGGGGGGGCGGGTGGGGGTGGAAGTCCTTCCCTCCCCCAGTTGAAGGAGGCATATGAAGTGCCCTAACTATAAAAGGGGTAGTGGGTTTTAAACAAAAAAGAAAAAATGTGATTTGCACACGTAAATTCAAAATAGCAACAACGAGGTTTATTGAGGAGCTGTTGCCTGTACAGTGTAGAAAATGAAACTTAGCAGGAACCTGTGAAACACCCCAGTGACATCACCGTCAAATCATGTGATCAACTCTTAAAGCAATCATGCAGCCACTTAAATATATAACAGCATGCCCCCCCCTCCTTATCCATCTGAGGCTCAAGCAGGCAAACCTGTCTACTTCCCTCTGCCATTGCCGATCTCCTCTGCCGTTGAAAGGTTGCAACCAGAACAAAGATTGGCTTAAAGTTGAGGCCTACATTGGGGTGAGGGTGGATGGGTACCCCAGGCCTTGCCCACTAACTGTAAAATCATGACAATGTCACGGAAGAGGCAGATAGGCAGTGGGAAGGACACCCACCAGAATCATATAGGCCCCTCCAACCGCAGACTCATCGATGGAGCACACCATAATTGAACTATAGTGGTGGCATGTTACAGTTCACTCGGAGTCCAGGTTGCTGTTGCAACACATGCTTTTACACATGTGAGCTATAGATAGTAATGATAGAAGCTCCAACTTGCTTTCCATCACACAGCTGACCAGGAATTTCTTCCACATTTGCCACTCTCAATCGCATATGTTGAAAGGATGGAACTTGACCTGTTTTACTATGTTATCAGCAAGTCCTGAACCCAGTCCTGAACTTGAACTCAGACCCTCTGGCCTGGAGGCCGGGACTTGGCCCTCTACACCACAAGGTCTCGGAATTGAACGACAGGCAAAATTTGTGATGTCTTTTTTAAGAACAATTTTTTAAGGAGCTCTTCATCTCTATTGGTGGAACTTTACCAAAATCTGTCAGTGTCAGATGCTGGCTGAAAGCCGATGTGTATCTCCAGGAACACGGTCGGGTTTTCAGACCAATTTTCTGGCACACTGCACAGAAAATTTGGGGGTGTGATTTGTGCTGTCATTCTGCTGGGCTAGAGTCTGCGCCATCTTTAAAAGGCATTTCAATCTGCGCTGGAATTAAACTCACCCTCTCCTCTCCATGGACACAGTGTTGGAGTCTCTCTCTCTTACCCCCCCCCCCCCCCTCCCCCCTCACAATGACCACAGGGAAGTATCAGGATCAATCTTCCTGCCACCACCCTCCACCCCCAACACCACGGAATTATCAGGGCAACCCCCTCCTTCATGGCCATTACCCTCTCCCCACAACTCACATGAGGGGAACCCACGCGCTCACCCCTGGCACTGCCCCTCCCCGGCACAGGTTGGCCAGGCCTGGGACAGTTCCAAATTGTGACTGGGAGGCCATGACGGGGCAGTACCCAGGCATATCCCTCTCCCCTCCCCCAGGGTCTATACTTACCCCCAGCAGGTTCCCATCGACTGGTTCCCATTCTAATACGGCTGTTGCAAACCTCACTGACGTGACATTATGTCAGTGAGATATGAATATTACATAAGAAATAGGAGCAGGAGTAGGCCATCTAGCCCCTCGAGCCTGCCCCGCCATTCAATAAGATCATGGCTGATCTGAAGTGGATCAGTTCCACTTACCCGCCTGATCCCTATATCCCCTAATTCCCTTACCGATCAGGAATCTATCTATCCATGATTTAAAGATATTCAACGAGGTAGCCTCCACCACTTCAGTGGGCAGAGAATTCCAGAGATTCACCACCCTCTGAGAGAAGAAGTTCCTCCTCAACTGTGTCCTAAACTGACCCCCCTTTATTTTGAGGCTGTGCCCTCTAGTTCTAGCTTCCTTTCTAAGTGGAAAGAATCTCTCCACCTCTACCCTATCCAGCCCCTTCATTATCTTATAGGTCTCTATAAGATCCCCCCTCAGCCTTCTAAATTCCAACGAGTACAAACCCAATCTGCTCAGTCTCTCCTCATAATCAACACCCCTCATCTCCGGTATCAACCTGGTGAACCTTCTCTGCACTCCCTCCAAGGCCAATATATCCTTCCGCAAATATATTGAGTGAGAGGGGATCATATGGCTGGGAAGCCCTATGATGACATTAAAATGTTTTGAAATGGCGTAACGTCACCGGCGAGGGCCGAGGAAAATCAGGGGGAAATAATCCTCCTCCCCCTCCCCCCCCCCCCCACCCCCCGGCCCCCCAGAAACTCTTTCCCGACTCTCGCTGGATTTAAGGCCTGCGTCACTGTTTATGCTGATGGCAACCCAGGCTCAAAATTGCCCACCCACAAAATCTGCTGACTCGGTATAAGCAGAAAATGCCGCTTTTGAGATCGGTTTATGATGTATGAATCCACCCTTATTAAAAGGCCTGCTTACAATATCTTCGCAGCTGGTCTGCGTCCTGAGCGCAAGTTGAGAATATGGATTCTATCTTGGTTTCCAGGCTGCGGCGTTTGCTGTGGAGCTGGTGTATCAGGTGGTTGAGGAGGGTGAGAGAGGTGCGATGGCAAAGTCTCTCAGCGTAGTCTGTGTTATAGGTTGACCTGAGTGGGTTCGTGATCCGTAGTCCTTTCGGTATCTCGTCTGCTTTCTTGCATGTTTGTAGGAACTTGATGTCTGTGTCGATATGCGCGATCTTCTTGGAGATCCTCTCCACTTGGAGCCGGCAGTTTGCGGTGTCGATGGTACTCATGATGTGGAGATGCTGGTGTTGGACTGGGGTAAACACAGTAAGAAGTTTAACAACACCAGGTTAAAGTCCAACAGGTTTATTTGGTAGCAAAAGCCACACAAAGGCTGGCTTTTGCTACCAAATAAACCTGTTGGACATTAACCTGGTGTTGTTAAACTTCTTATAATATCTTCGAGCAGTAACACAGGGATCATTGTTTTTGGGGCTTGTGTAACACAATGGACCTTCTGACCCTGATTCCGGAACGCCCTCGGTGGTCAGTGCTCCTGTCAGCAAGTGTGCAATGCAGTGATTTGGTAACGCAGAAGGAAATAATTTTTCCTGCAAGTGGAATATTACCTCCAGCTGACCCTCTTAAACCTGGCCATGGGGAAATGGTTGACCTGCATCCGGGAGGACAAGTCAGCCACACTGTCGTGGCCTTTTGTTATTTGTGATTAAGCAAGGTGAACCCACTTGAGCTTCAAATAATTACAAAGCATCTCAAAATTCTGTGCTTTGACATTCTTATGATTAATTCTCGTTTCCTCTACGCTTTAGGTGAAGATGCAAAGAATTTATTTTGATCTATTGGAACATTTTTGGAAGCAGAACCAGTGCACTGTTACCTTTAGAAAGAAAGACTTGGAGTTTTTTAAAGTTTGTTTATTTGTGTCACAAGTCGGCTTACATTAAAATTGCAATGAAGTTACTGTGAAAATCCCCCAGTCGCCACATTCCGGCGCCTGTTCGGGTACACCGAGGGAGAATTTAGCACGGCCAATGCACTTAACCCGCACATCTCTCAGACTGTGGGAGGAAACCGGAGCACCCGGAGGAAATCCACGCAGACACGGGGAGAACGTGAAGACTCCACACAGACAATGGCCCAAGCCGGGAATTGAACCTGGGTCCCTGGCGCTGTGAGGCAGCAGTGTGAACCATTGTGCCAAATTTCTGCACCGTCCTCTCGCGCGCAATTTAATTTTAGCTGCATTCTGGCATGCAATGTGGCAAATTTCACGAAGGCGAATGCACAAACAAGATAGACAATGAAGGGACTTTGAGCAGGAAACCTGCAGGACCTTTGTGAACTTTGATTGGGACATGAAATTTCAGTGTCAGCCTGAACAGGGGCAGTGTCTGAACAGTGTCTGCCAGTGCCAGGGCGGCACGGTAGCACAGTGGTCAGCACTGCTGCTTCACAGCTCCAGGGACCTGGGTTCGATTCCCGGCTCGGGTCACTGTCTGTGCGGAGTTTGCACATTCTCCTCGTGTCTGCATGGGTTTCCTCCGGGTGCTCCAGTTTCCTCCCACAGTCCAAAGATGTGCGGGTTAGGTTGATTGGCCATGCTAAAAAATTGCCCCTTAGTGTCCTGAGATGCGTAGGTTAGAGGGATTAGCGGGTAGAATATGTAGGGATATGGGGGTAGGGGTTGGGTGGGATTGTGGTCGGCGCAGACCCGATGGGCCGAATGGCCTCTTTCTGCACTGTAGGGTTTCTATGATGAACAAAGAGAAGGTACCTGGTTTGATTTAACATCTGCAAAGGGCAACACTTCCACCAGTGTGGCATTCCTCAGTACTGCACCAGTGTGTTTGTATGGATTGATTGCTCCTTTAGTTTAAACTCTAAAGAAATACCCGGGTATTCTAATACACCTGGGCACAGAAACATAAAAACCTGCCCCGACGTTGATTGGTATCTCCAGTTTAGCCCAGAGATCTGTTGACTGAAAATGAAGAACTGGTATTGTTTTGCATTATAGCCATCAAGTAATTTTAAATAGTTGGCATTTTTCACCAATTAGGAGGGTCTGGGGAGATGTATTTCAGCGGGCAGTCAGAATTTACCGCTACCAGCTGTTTATTTTTTGTTAGTAAGGCTAAATCTTGCACCATGGAGCCAAGATTTTCCATCCTACAAATTACACTCTTGGTTATACTTAAATACATAAGACCATTGGAGCAGGAGTAGGCCGCTGGCTCCATCATTCAATGAGATCATGACTGATCTGATTGATCATCCTCAACTCCACTTTCCTGCCGTATCCCCATAACACTTGATTCCCTCACTGATTATAAATCTATCTATCTCAGCCTTGAACACACTTAATGACCCAGCCTCTACAGCCCTCTGTGGTAAAGAGTTTCACAGATTCACTACCTTCTGAGAAGAATTCTTTCCTCGTCTCTGTCTTAAATGGGTAAACCCGTACTCCGAGATTATGTCCTCAGGTGCTTTTCAAGCTCACTTGAAGACCCACCCCCTGCCCTGTTGCCACTAACTCCCCCTCCTGGCCCCCATGTTTGGCGATGTTGTTAATGGTTCTCTCGGCTGATCTTTTGCCATCATCATCCCTCTCCTCAAAAGTTAACAATCCTTGTTGTCACCATTCTTGCGAACTACTATCCCATCTCCAACCTCCCTTTGCTCTGGAAGGTGTTGTCACTTCCCAAATTAGTGTCCATCTTTCCCAGAATTCCATGTTTGGATCCCTCCAATGGGGTTTCCACCCCTGCCACAGTAACAAAACCGTTGTTATCAAAGTCACAAATGAGACATCCCCTGTGACTATGACAAAGCTAAACTTTCCATCTTTGACCTTCTTGACTTACCTACAGCCATTAACACAGCTGACAACACTATCCCCCTCTAACGCTTCCCTATTGTATTCCAGCTGGGTGGGGCTGCTACCACTTTGCTCCATTCTTGTCAAAGAACAAACAAAGAACAATACAGCACAGGAACAGGCCCTTCGGCCCTCCAAGCCCATGCAGCTCCCTGGTCCAAACTAGACCATTCTTTTGTATCCCTCCATTCCCACTCCGTTCATGTGGTTATCTAGATAAGTCTTAAACGTTCCCAGTGTGTCCGCCTCCACCACCTTGCCCGGCAGCGCATTCCAGGCCCCCCACCACCCTCTGTGTAAAATACGTCCTTCTGATATCCATGTTAAACCTCCCCCCCCACCCCCCTCACCTTGAACCTATGACTCCTCGTGAACGTCACCACCGACCTGGGAAAAAGCTTCCCACCGTTCACCCTATCTATGCCTTTCATAATTTTATACACCTCTATTAGGTCACCCCTCATCCTCCGTCTTTCCAGTGAGAACAACCCCAGTTTACCCAATCTCTCCTCATAACTAAGCCCTTCCATACCAGGCAACATCCTGGTAAACCTCCTCTGCACTCTCTCTAAAGCCTCCACGTCCTTCAGGTAGTGTGGCGACCAGAACTGGACGCAGTATTCCAAATGCGGCCGAACCAACGTTCTATACAACCGCAACATATCAGACCCCAACTTTTATACTCTATGCCCCGTCCTATAAAGGCAAGCATGCCATATGCCTTATTCACTACCTTCTCCACCTGTGATGTCACCTTCAAGGATCTGTGGACTTGCACACCCAGGTCCCTCTGTGTATCTACACCCTTTATGGTTCTGCCATTTATCGTATAGCTCCCCCCTGTACGTTAGTTCTACCAAAATGCATCACTTTGCATTTATCTGGATTGAACTCCATCTGCCATTTCTTTGCCCAAATTTCCAGCCTATCTATATCCTTCTGTAGCCTCTGACAATGTTCCTCACTATCTGCAAGTCCAGCCATTTTCGTGTTGTCCGCAAACTTACTGATCACCCCAGTTACACCTTCTTCCAGATCGTTTATATAAATCACAAACAGCAGAGGTCCCAATACAGAGCCCTGCGGAACACCACTCGTCACAGGCATCCAGCCAGAAAAAGACCCTTCCACTACCACCCTCTGTCTTCTGTGACCAAGCCAGTTCTCCACCCATCTAGCCACCTCCCCCTTTATCCCATGAGATCCAACCTTTTTCACCAACCTACCATGAGGGACTTTATCAAACGCCTTACTAAAGTCCATATAGACGACATCCACGGCCCTTCCCTCGTCAACCATTCTAGTCACTTCAAAAAACTCTATCTAATCATTGCTGAAGTGCCACTTCTAACACTTCACCCCCTGCTCCCAATACTGTTATCCCTAACATGCTCCAAGGCCCTTTCCCACTTTCCATCTACATGATGCTACTTGGGGATATCACCCAGAAATACAATATTAGTTTCGACATAGATGTTGATCACACCCAGCTCTCCCTCACCATCCCCTCTCTCGATGACTATCAGACTGCTTATCTGACATCCAATACTGGACGAGCAGAAATTTCCCCCATTTAAATATTGGGAAGACGAAGCCAGTGGGCGGAATTCTCCAGCCCTTCCTGCCAGCAGGATCTTCCAGCACCAGTGTGCCACAGGACCTGCCATTCCATTGCACTAGAGGCCTTCCCCATCCCACCATCACTTGCGCCCCTCCCCACCATCACTCACCCCCTCCCCACCACCACTTGCACTCCCTCCCACCACCATCA